>NC_133621.1:259779693-259997193 GCF_048593235.1 Sminthopsis crassicaudata
TATGGGACTCTCTCCTCACTGCTGGGAATGAATGCTTAAGGAGTAATTGATAAGAAGAAAGAAACTTCAATTATCAGTTTTCTTTGGGATTCTTTAAGCTTCAAGTCATTTAGGATGTTTCTGGTTTCCAGAAAAAAAAATAAAAGATTCCAATCCTACTTCATATTACTGAAGGAAAAGACTGGGAAGTCATAAAAGGAGCCAACAGTCTGCATAATGCTCTTGACCTCAGCATGCTATTTTAGAGACTTCCATATTTTTTCTCTCTGGGATGAGAACTCTTCCTCTCTCCAGATTGAGCTAAATAGTCTTGCTTCCAAAGGGAGAGTTTATTCACTTTGTATTGTCTACTATCAATGTATTTAATGTATAATATATTAATTGTAATATAATGGATAATTGGATAATGATCAGAGCTCATAGTATATAATATATTGTATTGTCTATTCCCCTATGTGAATATTCCTTGATTTCTGTTTTGCTATGATTTTGGTAAATGGGCTTCTTAGCTATTTGCTACATATGTTCATTTGGAACTGGTTTTAAGTAAGAAATGGCAATCCTTGGATACATGGCATAGGATACCCTTGTTTTGCCCCATGAAACACAGTGATCAAAAATTAGGTTGAATCTTATCATACCTCCTGCACTAGTGATATTTAATGGCCTAGAAAAATAAAATTTTAATCCAGTACCCCCTTTCTCTGAGCACAGAATGGCCCCTGGTCCCCATATTCTCTGCCCCTTCCTAGTAGGAATAAAATCACCTTTGGAAGGAATTAGATGAAAGAGAAGCTTGCTCTCTTTAAGCTACAGTTGGGATTCTCTCCATGAAATGCTCCCTCTTAGTATATATGACTAATCATATAACACTTGCTAGTAGTAAATGTGTTTTATTAGTCAATAGTGGTTTAAATATAGTGATGATATTAATCTACACCATAAATATAAATTGATATACATCTAAAATTCCTTCTGACAGCTATTCTGCTCCCTATTCATACTCTTGTAGATTAAATCTTTCACAGGGCAACTCTTCACCCTGGCTCCCTAGCCTGGGTGGCCAAGCCGAGATGGGTAGCCAAAAGAGGTAAGGAGTTTGGTAGTGAACACGTGGGTCTTCTGACCAGGTGTTCACTCGGGAACCAACAGGTCAGGGCATCAAGTCAGGCATTATGTGAGTAGGTATAATAAAGGCTTTTAAGATTACACGTGGCTGTTCTTGAGCGCGCTACCGGTTATTAAACTATAGATTCAAGAGATTGTGGCCAGAGACTTTTGAAGGCCTCAGAGGAGGCGAGATGGGTAGAGTTGACATTGCAAAGGACAGTGGTCAAAGGTATTCTGTTGGGTCTAGGACAGACTAGTAATTGTAACTGCCAGGAGAGCACAAGCATTAATGATTTTCTGAAGTTCTGGTTTATCACTTCCCACCTCTAAAAAGACCCCAATAACAGCCAGCCCATCATCCTTGGTCACAGCAACCTTGAAACTTTCGTATTTTGTATTCCAATGAACCAAGTGAAGCTCAGCTGCATATTGCTTTCCATCCAAAACATGCTCAGAGCCCTCAACTTTAGTACTGCAGCCCCAGTGAAAATGAAATTGGATCAATCTATACTTCCCAGTCAGAGGTCCTCCAGATAGTACCAATCTATCAGTGGAATCATCAAACTCGACGTTGAAAGAATGACCATTGTTGATGATCCTCTTAGCATCACTGGGGTCATAGGTGATCTGCAGGGGTTTCAGAGAACTGTCATACAGTGTTTTGCTGAACTCAATTTCTACAGGAGATTGTCTTTTTCCACGGGCAATAGGAAAAGCCTCATGCCATTTTTCTGGCCCATTCACGCCTGACTCATATCCCCAGTGGTGTTGGGACATGGTCTTGCAAGCTGTTCAGGGTTTAGTAATTAGCTCTTGGATTGCACCTCTGCACTGGTTACTGAAAGTCTGTCCCCGGCTCTTTCTATGATGGGCTTTTATAGGCTCCCACCAACTCCAAGTCCCTTTGCAACCGGGCACAGGGCATACTACTTTCACAGGGCATACTACTACTAATTAAATTACTACTTCTTAGTTTGGGGGTATTCTATCAGTCTACATTTCTAAAACTATAACTGAAAATTCCCCAGGAGTGAGCTTACCCTTTACACTCAATAGTCACAATGTCTACATCAAAATAATTTATTAGGTTGGCATACTAAGAAAAACAGAAAGCATTTTCCTGTTCCCATAAACCTGGGACTTCCTTTCCCTTCCACACATATACATAGAATACATAAATAAGAGATGACACAAACTTAAGAGTATACTGGCAATGAGGCACACATGTGGAAAACACACATAAACAGAATCAGTAATTATATTATCTCCTTTTCCTCATACTTTCCTCATACCCAATGACCTTTCTTTTCTCACAGAATGCCTACAATGCTCCCTTACATTTCATACATCCATCTCTCATAAGGTCATAATTCATTTGGATTCTTTATATTTATTCCTCCTCAGATATAGACTCTCTATTGACAGATCTATTTTTTTATTGAATCTATAAGAGGCTCTCTTCTCTTCTACCTCCTCGTTCCTTATACCTCATTCATAATTGCTAAAATGTTACTCTCCAGTGTCTTTTGTATCTCCATAGAGAATGTGTATCTCAACTCAAATATATCTTAATTATAATTTAAACTTTGCAGAGTGGATAAACTTTTAAACTATCTCCATTTTTTTATTGACATAGCTTTCTTTTTTTTTTTTAAATAATTTTTATTATATTTTTTAATAATATTATCCCTTGTATTCATTTTTCCGAATTATGCCTCCCTCCCTCTACTCCCTCCCCCCAATGACAGGCAATCCCATACATTTTACATGTGGTACAATATAACCTAGATACAATACATGTGTGTAAATACCATTTTCTTGTTGCACAATAAGCATTAGATTCCGAAAGTACATGTAACCTGGGCAGACAGATATTAGTGCTAACAATTTACATTCACTTCCCAGTGTTTCTTCTCTGGGTGTAGCTACCTCTGTCCATCATTGATCAACTGGAAGTGAGTTGGCTCTTCTTTACGTTGAAGATTTCCACTACCATCAGAATATATCCTCATACAGTATTGTTGTTGAAGTGTACAGTGATCTTCTGGTTCTGCTCATTTCACTCAGCATCAATTGATGCAAGACTCTCCAGGACTCTCTGTATTCCTCCTACTGGTCGTTTCTTACCGAGCAATAATATTCCATAACCTTCATATACCATAATTTACCCAACCATTCTCCAACTGATGGACATCCATTCATCTTCCAGTTTCTAGCTACAACAAAAAGAGCTGCCACAAACATTTTGGCACATATATGTCTCCTTCCCCTCTTTAGTATTTCTTTGGGATATAAGCCCAGTAGTAGCACTGCTGGGTCAAAGGGTATGCACAGTTTGATAACTTTTTGGGCATAGTTACAAATTGCTCTCCAGATTGGCTGGATTCTTTCATAACTCCACCAGCAATGTATTAGTGTCCCAGTTTTCCCACATCCCCTCCAACATTCATCATTATTTGTTCCTGTCATCTTAGCCAATCTCATAGGTGTGTAGTGGTATCTCAGAGTTGTCTTAATTTGCATTTCTCTGATCAGTAGTGATTTGGAACACTCTTTCATGTGAGTGGATATAGTTTCAATTTCTTCATCTGGGAATTGTCTGTTCATATCCTTTGACCATTTATCAATTGGAGAATGGTTCGGTTTCTTATAAATGAGGGTCAGTTCTCTATATATTTTGGAAATGAGACCTTTGTCAGAACCTTTGCTTTTAAAAATATTTCCCAATTTGTTACTTTCCTTCTAATCTTGTTTGCATTAGTATTATTTGCACAGAAAATTTTTAGTTTGATGTAATCAAAATCTTCTATTTTGTGATCAATAATGATCTCTAGTTCTCCTCTGGTCATAAATTCCTTCCTCCTCCACAGGTCTGAGAGGTAGACTATCCTCTGTTCCTCTAATCTGTTTATGATTTCATTTTTTATGCCTAAATCATGGACCCATTTTGATCTTATCTTGGTATATGGTGTTAAGTGTGGATCCATATCTAATTTCTGCCATATTAATTTCCAGTTTTCCCAACAGTTTTTTCCAAATAATGAATTTTTATCCCTAATGTTGGTATCTTTGTCAAAGATTAGATTGCTATAGATGTACCCTTTTTTGTCCTTTGTATCTAATCTGTTCCACTGATCTACCGTTCTATTTCTTAGCCAATATCAAATGGTTTTGGTGACTGCTGCTATATAATATAGCTTTAGATCAGGTACACTTAGACCACCTTCCTCTGACTTTTTTTTTTCATTAGTTCCCTTGCAATTCTCGAGCTTTTATTCTTCCATATGAATTTTGTTGTTATTTTTTCTAGGTCATTGAAATAGTTTCTTGGGAGTCTGATTGGTATAGCACTAAAGAAATAGATTAGTTTGGGGAGTATTGTCATCTTTATTGTATTCGCTCGGCCTATCCAAGAGCACTGAATGTCTTTCCAATTATTTAAATCTGACTTTATTTTTGTGGCAAGTGTTTTGTAATTTTTCTCATATAATTCCTGATTTTTCTTTGGTAGATGGATTCCCAAATACTTTATACTCTCAACATTTGTTTGGAATGGAATTTCTCTTTGTATCTCTTGCTGTTGCATTTTGTTAGTGATATATAAGAATGCTGAGGATTTATGTGGACTTATTTTGTATCCTGCCACTTTGCTAAAATTTTGAATTATTTCTAGTAGCCTTTTAGCAGAGTCTTTGGGGTTCTCTAAGTATACCATCATGTCATCTGCAAAAAGTGATAGTTTGATTTCCTCATTTCATACTCTAATTCCTTGAATCCCTTTCTCGGCTCTTATTGCCGAGGCTAGCGTTTCTAATACTATATTGAATAGTAATGGTGATAGTGGGTAACCTTGTTTCACTCCTGATCTTACTGGGAAAGGTTGCAGTTTATTTCTATTGCATATTATGCTTACTGAAGGTCTTAAATATATGCTCCTGATTATTCTAAGGAATAGTCCATTTATTCCTATACTCTCAAGAGTTTTTAGTAGGAATGGATGTTGGATTTTGTCAAATGCTTTTTCTGCATCTATTGAGATGATCATATGGTTCTTATTAATTTGATTATTAATATGGTCAATTATATTAATAGTTTTCCTAATATTAAACCAGCCCTGCATTCCTGGAATAAATCCTACTTGATCATAGTGTATTATCCTGGAGATGATTTTCTGAAGTCTTTTTGCTAATATCTTATTTAAGATTTTAGCATCAATATTCATTAAGGAAATTGGTCTATAATTTTCTTTCTCAGTTCTCGATCGACCTGGTTTAGGTATCAGTACCATGTCTGTGTCATAAAAGGAGTTTGGTAGGACTCCTTCATCCCCTATTTTTTCAAATAGTTTATATAGCATTGGGGCTAATTGTTCTTTAAATGTTTGGTAGAATTCACATGTGAATCCATCTGGTCCAGGGGATTTTTTCCTGGGGAGTTGATTAATAGCTTGTTCTATTTCTTTTTCTGAAATGGGACTATTTAAGGAATTTATCTCCTCCTCTGTTAATCTAGGGAGCCTATATTTTTGGAGGAAGTCATCCTTTTCACTTAAGTTATCAAATTTATTGGCATAAAGTTGGGCAAAGTAACTCCTTATTATTTCTCTAATTTCCTCCTCATTGGTGGAAAGATCCCCCTTTTCATTTGTAAGACTAACAATTTGATTTTGCTCTTTCTTTTTTCTGATCAGATTTACCAAAGGTTTATCTATTTTATTGGCTTTTTCATAAAACCAACTCTTGGTTTTATTTATTAATTCAATAGTTTTTTTTTTTTTTACTTTCAATATTATTGATTTCTCCTTTTAATTTTTGTATTTCAAGTTTAATTTTTGGTTGGGGGTTTATAATTTCGTCTTTTTCTAGCCTTTTAAGTTGTAAGCCCAATTCGTTAATCTTCTCTTTCTCTATTTTCTTCAAATAAGCCTCTAAAGATATAAAATTTCCCCTTATTACTGCTTTAGCTGCATCCCACAGATTTTGGTATGATGTCTCATCATTGTCATTATCTTGGGTGAAATTATTAATTGTTTTTATAATTTGCTCTTTCACCTAGTCATTCTTTAAGATGAGATTGTTCATTTTCCAATTACTTTTTGGTCTATTTACCCCTAACTTTTTACTGAATGTAGCTTTTATTGCATTGTGATCTTAGAAGAAGGCATTTATTATTTCTGCCTTCCTACATTTAATTTTGAGATCTTTATGTCCTAATATATGGTCAATTTTTGTATAGGATCCATGAACTGCTGAGAAGAAAGTATATTCCTTTCTATTGCCATTCAGTTTTCTCCAAAGGTCTATCATACCTAGTTTTTCTAATGTTCTATTTACTTTTTTAATTTCTTTCTTGTTTGTTTTGTGGTTTGATTTGTCTAAATCTGAGAGTGCAAGGTTGAGATCTCCCACTATTATAGTTTTACTGTCTATTTCTTCTTGCAACTTTCTTAACTTTTCCTTTAGAAAGTTAGATGCTATACCACTTGGTGCATATAGGTTTAGTACAGATATGGCTTCATTATTTATGCTACCTTTCAGCAGGATATAGTTTCCTTCCTTATCTTTTTTAAGGAGATCTACTTCTGCTTTTGCTTGATCTGAGATAAGGATAGCTACTCCTGCTTTCTTGGCTTTTCCTGAAGCATAATAGGCTCTGTTCCAACCTTTTACCTTTACTCTGTATGCCCTGCTTTAAGTGTGTTTCCTGTAAACAACATATTGTAGGGTTCTGATTTTTGATCCGATCTGTTATCCCTCTCCGTTTGTTGGGAGCGTTCATCCCATTCACATTTACAGTTAAAATTACTAATTCTGTATTTCCTGCCATTATATTATCCCCAGAATATGCTTTTTCCCTTGACCCCTCTGAACCCCTTCCCCAATATTTAATTTATAGACCCCCCCTTGCGACACGCAGCCCTCCCTTTTTTTTTAGTATCCCTCCCCCCTCCCTCCAAGTCCTTTCACTTATTCTCCTTTTCCTTTTCCCTTTTCCTCTCCCCCCTTTTTATGAGGTGAGAGAAAATTCTCTGAAAAACAAATATGTTAATTATTTACTCTTTGAGTCTCTCCTGATGAGAATAAGATTCACACAATGATTCTCCCCCTCACTAAATTCCCTCAGATATGGTGTATTTTCTATGCCTCTTCCTGGGATGTAGTTTCCCTCTTTTTATCATTCCTTCCCCTTTTTCAGAAATGACCTCCTTCCCTTTACTACACCCCCCTTTTTTTCTTTTATATCTGTAAAATCAAATTATCCTTGAGTACTTTTTATATACCCACAACAGAGTTACAGTTCTCAAGGGTTCTGTGTACCTTTTTCTGTTTGTCTTCAGTCTTGTGGATGTAGATCAAATTTTTTGTTTAAGTCTGGTTTTTTTCTTAGAAACATATAGAATTCCTCTATTTCATTGAATGACCATCTTCTTCCATGGAAAAATATGTTAAACTTAGCTGGGTAGTTCATTCTTGGTTGCAGTCCTTGATCTTTTGCCTTACAGAATATCAGGTTCCAGGCCCTTCTATCTTTTAATGTGGAGGCAGCCAGATCTTGAGTGACCCTTATTGTGGCACCTTGGTATTTAAATTGTTTTGTTCTAGCTGCTTGCAGGATTTTCTCCTTTGTGTGGTAATTCTGCAGCTTAGCCACAATATTCCATGGTGTTCTTTTTTTAGGGTCTATTTCAGAAGGAGTTAGATGAATTCTTTCCACATCTATTTTCCCTTCTGTTTCTATTATCTCTGGACAGTTCTCTTTAATAATTTCCTGTAAAATAGTATCTAGGCTCTTTTTCTGGTCATAGTTTTCTGGAAGTCCAATGATCTGCAGATTATCTCTCCTAGATCTATTTTCCATGTCTATATATTTTCCCAGTAAGTATTTGACGTTGTTCTCCAGCTTCTCATTTCTTTTTTTTTGTTTTGTTTGACTGATTCTTGGATTCTCTGTGAATCATTCATTTCTATTTGTTCCATCCTGACTTTTAAGGAGTTATTTTCTTCTTTCACAGTTTTTAGTTCTTTTTGTAAATGCCCAATTTCGTTTTTAAATGAATTATTTTGCTCTGTTGAATTTTTTTCCATTTCCCAATTTTTTTTTGAGAATTATTTTTTTCCAATTCAGAAATTCTATTTTCTTGAGACATTTTTATCTTTGCCAATTCAGAAATCCTACTTTCCTGTGATTTTTTTTACCTTTTCTAATTCACAAATTTTGTTTCCCTGCATCTCCTGTGAATTCTTTATTTTTTCCAACTCCAATTTCAGGACGTTGTTATTCTCTATCATAGCTTCCCTTTCCTTTCCCTATATTTCTTCAAACTCTCTTAACTTTTTAATAGTCTCTTCATGGAGAGAGTTATGTGATGGGGGGCAGGAATCGTTCCCCTTTAAGTTGTTATCTGCTGACTCTCTGCTGTTAACTTTCTCAGGGTTGGATACCCGCTCTTTCTCTGTGTAGAAGGAATCTATAGTTTTTCTGGCTTTTTTGTTCATACTTAAAAAATCTTTTGGGGTCTGTCCCTGAGGTAGGAAATTATTTAATTACTTCTTTACCAGCTTCCTCCCAGACTGGATGGATGCAGCGGCTCTTGTGCCTGAGCTAAGATAGAGCTCTGGGAGAGAGTTCCCCACCCCTTCCTGGAAGTGCCTCTGAGGTGACTAGCACTGCTGTGCCTTGAGGGCGTTGTGTTCTAGCTGCTTCCCTGAGGTTTGAGATTGAACAGTAAATAAGGCACAAAGCCCAGCCTATGCTTCCCAGTGGGGCGTGGATGTCTGCAGCAGGTGATGTGAAAATCCCCTGTGCTCAAACTGGAAGTGTCTGCCAGAAAACGCGGTCCCTAGTTCAAAGGTTTCTGCTTCTCTGGGACTTCTGGAGCTGAGTTCCACACCTTCCAGCTAAGCTAGGCTGTGTGTGTTGCCTTGGGCCGTATCCGCCCACTTCTCAATCTCTTTAACTAGTCTCAGGTGGGAGCTGAGGCCACACCCCCTGGTGCCAAGATCTGCTTAGTCACCCCCAAGATCCGGGAAAATCTAATCTATCTGAATTTTTAAAAGTAGTTTAGATTTCTCTTCTGAACTGCTATATTATAAGCAGAGAAGAGCTAACAGCCTGTGCCAGATTCCTTTATCTCAGTGGCTTCTCTGATCCCAGAGCCCTTCCCAGCGCAATCGGCGCAGTATGCTAGCACCCAGCCGTCTGTGCTGGCCTCTTTTCTTCCTCCCCTGGGAACTGACCTTTTCTGTTGAAACTCCTGATTCTCTTCAGCTGGTAAGTCGTGCTTCCAGTCCTTGTGGTATCTATCAGTCCAGCGCTATTTCTGAGGCTGATTTATTTAATTGGTTGTGAGGGAGTAAGGACGTTCACAGAGTTGTATGTTTCTTCTCCGCCATCTTGGCTCCTTGACATAGCTTTCTAAAAGTCTTCAGATAGCACCTTTATGTCCCATAAAACTATTATAAGGAATAGATAGTAATTGTAGTAATGCATTTGTTCTGAAATGAATATTCTGAAACATTTTCCCCTCATAATATAAATTTATAAGATTTCTGCCCAGTGTAACTTTAAGTCAATTTGTGTACATGATCTTGGACAAGAACTCTCATTTAAAGCAATCTAACTAGTATATCTTGAGATCATAAAAATATCCTTGATTTCCTTGACAACATGTTTTTAGTCAAATCATGCCATTGTAAGTGAACTGCACTAATGGACATAGTATTACATTTCTTTGAAGCATACTAAGTAAATAAGCAATATCCTACTTTTCTAGACATTTGGAGGCAGGAGAAGATGAAGAATAATGGATTTAAATCTGATATTTTATTAGTATGGAGAAATTCTACCATGGAAATTTCCCGCAGCTATAGTGATCTGAAACTTATGTTATCTGAGATTTGTCTAAGAGATTAATTGGGTTAACTTGGTCATACAGGTAAAGGTATGTCACTAGTGTAAACTCTGGCCTTTGCAAACACAAGTTTGGTCATCTATCCATCGTGCCTCCTTGTCTCTTGTACTAAAATATTATTCTCCGGAAAAATTAATATTAATTAATTAATCAAAGAAACTATGATGTTGCAAGCAATTTACTAAGCATTAAAGATACAAAGCTTAGGAGGCAAGAAAGAAACAGAAAACCCTGATCTAAAATGTTTTACAATCAATTGCAGACATAAGCTGTGCATTAATAATATACTAAGTCAATACAAATACCAATCAATATAGTACAAATAAATATAAAATAGTATGGAAAGAGCAGGTAGGCAGATCAAGGAAAATTTTATAGATTTTAAATATTAGTGTCTCAAAGATCATAATTAACTATAGTATTATCATCAATTGACTGCTTGAACTGGAGTCAGAAAAGTAAAATTGCAATCCAAGACTTTTTTTTTTACTTTGTGATCATTTATTAGTTACTTAAATTCTCAAGAGCAACAGTCCCCACTGCCCTGAATGATGGCAATATAATAACAATAGTAATGATGATACCTTAGGACTACAACTTGGTTGTCTTAAAGAAAATCTTTTATAAACATAAAATGGCATTGAAATGTGAGGTATAAGAATAGTATAGCACTCTTGGTAGTATTTTTTACTACTTACAAAGCAAAATAAATCCAAAGTAAAACAGTTCCTATTTTTTTTTTTCATTTGGGAGGATGTAAACTTTTTATAATATAGATGTTATTCTCTTAACTAATTGGGGGATGGGAAGATATTAAGAATGGCCAAGGCCATCCTAAAGACTGAGACTAGCCAACCTAACCAAACTTCCATCATTCCCAAAGACAGATGGTTAATCTGTCAGCAGTAGCATTCTGTATAACAACAGTCCAGATGCTTTTAAGCTCTCCATGAGAAGCTGTTCCTCCCCTGAAGTGCACCAATGGGCAAGATGCCAGAACAAGATCCCTGAGGCAATTAGCTGCCTCTGAATTCAACTCCAGCTGTCCGGGAAATCAAATGAATGCAGCTTGTTTGGGTCATATACCATTTAATGCAAAGAGTCTGTTCTATCTTTATCATAAAGTTAGCTTTCTACATTTTGACCTAACTATGTACTAATGAGAAACCAGTGTGACCTTTATAGTTCACAATAGAAATTTTACTACTTCGTTATGGATGAAATATGTTTTATTTGTCAATAAAGGAAAAAAAAGCAATTGGCATAATAATCATTTGTCTTTTTGCTATTATACATCTATCCAGTTGCTATGAATAGAAAGCCTAATAAGGCTGATATTTATAGACCTTCAGGTGCAAATTGAGCTCAAGAGAATGTAGAATGCACATCAGACCATTAGTATAAAGGCTTTGTAGTGTTGAGGCCCTTTGTTTAGGATGATTGTAATACACCATTAAACTACTAATGGAAGTGAAAGATTATGTCATCCAAAACAATGTTAATTGTACAGAAGGAAAAAAAAATCCTAAGAAAGTTTATAGGGAAATTATACTATAATATACATATAGATATGAATGTGTTTTATATATACATATACATACATATTATATATATATATATATATATATATATATATATATATATATATATATATATAAAGAGAGAGAGAGAGAGAGTTATGTGTGTGAAAAGAAAGAAAAAGAAATTCATATTTGTAAGTACGTACTTCTAGCAGGGCTATTTATAATATTCATAAAACAACATTGGGAGAAAACTAAACATTTGTGAAATGAGTAAACAAATCATGATATATACTTGGATAGAATATTGTGTTGGCATAAAAAAAAAAAAAACAAAAACATCAATATTAAATGGTTGTCCTGCAGTAGAAAGACTACTGTCTAAAATCAAACCATCTGACTTGAATCCATAACTCTATTACGGACTATAACCAGTGACATTGAGAAGCTGTTCTTCATCTGGGCCTGATGATTTTTCATCATTAAAATGAAAAGGTTTAAATAGATGATCTCTGGGTTTCCCTCCAATTCTAAATCTATGATTATATGAAAGTGCTCATAGACTTACCACTAGTCATGAAGTTCACAGGATTTGGCTTTGAAGCTTGGCTTTGCCCCTCACTATCTGTAGGGACTTAAGTGAATTAAAAATATATCTTCCCTTCACCATATTATGAGTATGAAATGAAGTTTTATGTATAAAAATGTAAGCCATTAAAGCAAAGTAAGGTAGTGAACCACACCCCACCCTAGCCATACCATTTACATACTTGGAGCTCCTGGATTGTAGTTTTCTAAAACTAAGAAGTGCCTACTGTATTGGTATTTTCTATGCATTTTAGAATAAAGAAAATGTAAGAAATATTTTTTTAAGGCAGATACTGGATTGAACTCCAAAATTCTGAAAGTAGTCAGAGGTGAGGATGGGTGAAAATCATTGGTGATAGTTTTATATCCTTGTTGGTTTTCTACACTTAAATTCACAGTGATCAAAAGAATCTAGTGATGGTAGGAAAATGTGGTGCAGAGAAATAAACAAAACAAACCAATGAATGAATAAAAAATGTGTGTGTTTGGTACTTACTAATACAAATAATTTCAAATAACCTTTTATCTGCAGGATACATTATTAAGGCAAGAACTCTTTTGTGCATATATTCAATTTTATATGTTTGGTAACATTTCTCTCATTTATTGTTGCGAATTGACGTAGAGATTTTTTTTTTAATCTAAATTTAAATAGAAATTTCATATTGAAGACAGAAGGAAAGTTCTACAAGTCTCATTATTGGTCTAAGAATGTCTTCATTGATACACATGGATTTCGATTTTTGTGAGGTACATTTATGCAAAATAAATCTAACTTCCTTAGAGTGTGTATTTCTTAATTATTGCAATTGTTATCTCCTTCTTATCATTCCCTTTCCTGAAATGAATTCAGATAAAAACTGTCCAATAGCAAGCTAGCTTACTACTATTTTGCCTTTATATTATATTTTACAGAATATGCCATAACTCGTTTTACTTCTTTTTGTAGTAACATAAATATATTATGATATATGCTCATCATTATCAGCTTAGCTAAAAAAAACTCATTAAGATGTCAGTAGAATTTAAGATGATGTTAATAAAATTATCTTATCTGCTTCCATATAATTTTGATTTTTTCTGTTCTGTCTCCATTTTAATACAAAGTTAAATACAAATTTGATTTTTTAATATTTATTCAGAGATTGAAAATTATTAGTATTTTTATGGAAATGTCTATTAAACTATTGCTCTTTAATTTTTATGAATTAATATTATGTCCAGGAAATTGTGGTTAACATTATCTGTATAATGATCCAATTCAATTATAGTTTATTTGTTAAATTTTCAATATTATTTTATTAGTATATTTCTGCTTTTATTGTTACCTGGCCATTTATGAAAGAACATAGGCTTCTGATTTATACTTCTAAACACCAGATTAAATCTTGTTAGATATTCTGCCAATGTTAAGATTTTTTTTTCAGTCTACAATGAAATGTCACATACTCACCATCATTTTCTTGTATAATTGATCTTTATTAGCAGATCTAGGTTCAATATTACAATAATCTTTTTCCTCCCTCTATGCCGATATGGCTCATATAAAGGAATGATAGGAAAAGTCACTGTCTTCTCATCTTATTCTATATTGAATGTTTTATAATTTATTATACAAATGGATAAATTATTTATTTCTAGCTGAATGAAATTATTTATAAACTTATTCTCTTTAAACCTACTAAAAACATGCTTGGCATAGTTTCAGTGACATCTCACATGACTTTGGTCTACATGAAAAGTTTCTATATTTTAAATACATTTATTTTCTCCCAAAGATTTGAAAGATGATAAGTTTTTAGCATGAAAACATCTATTAAAATGTTTTGTTTTTAATCAATTATATATCCAGATGATTTTAAATAATTACTCAGTTGGCCAACATGGCGGAGAAGATAGACGCAACTGTGTAAGCTCCTTTCTTCCCTCACAACCAACTAGATTTAATCAGCCTCAGAAATAGCGTTGGATTGAAAGAATCTACAAGGTCTGGAAGCACGACTTACCAGCTGAAGAGAATCTGGAGTTTCAACAGGAAAGATCAGCTCCCAGGGGAGGAAGAAGAGAGGCCAGCGCAGAAGGTGGGGTAGTGGCACACTGCGCCGATCGCACTGGGGAGGGCTCTGGGATCAGAGAAGCCACTGAGAACTATCTGGCTCAGGCAGTTAGCTCTTCTCTGCTTATAATACAGCAGTTCAGAAGAGAAATCTAAGCAACTTTAAAATTTAAAACCACATTGCATCTTCCCAGATCCCAGGGGTGACTCAGCAGATCTCGGCACTGGGGGTGTGGCCAACATAGGCAATCCAGGCTTTTGTCTCAGGGTAGTTAAGAGATTGAAGAGTGGGCGGGGCGGTAACTCATAGTGCCAGGCTCGGCTGGCTGGAGGCTGTGGAACAGAAGTCCCAGAGAAGCGGAACCTTTGAACTAGGGAACACGGTTTCTGGCAGACACTTCCAGTTTGAGCACAGGGGATTTTCACGTCACCTGCTACTGACATTCACGCGCCACCGGGATGCATAGGCTAGGCTTTGAGTCGCCTTTACTGTTCAGTCTCGAACCTCAGGGAAGCCACTAAAACACAGCGCCCTCAAAGCACAGCAGTGCTAGTCACCTCTGAGGCACTTCCAGGGAGGGGGTGGGGAACTCTCTCCCAGAGCTCTATCTTAGCTCAGGTGCAGGGGCCGCTGCATCCATCCGGTCTGGGAGGAAGCTGGTAAAGAAATTAATAAATAATTTCCTACCCCAGGGACAGACCCCAAAAGATTTTTTAAGTATGAGAAAGAAGCCCAAAAAAACCATAGATTCCTTCTACAAAGAGAAAGAGCGGGTATCCAACCCCGAGGAAGTTAACAGCAGAGAGTCAGCAGATAACAACCTAAAGGGGAATGATTCCTGCCCCCCATCATATAACTCTCTCCTTGAAGAGACTATTAAAAAGTTAAGGGAGTTTGAAGAAAAGTGGGGAAAGGGAAGAGAAGCTATGAAATTGGAGTTGGAAAAAATAAAGAATTCCCAGGAGATGCAGGGAAACAAAATTAGTGAATTAGAAAAGGTAAAAAAATCACAGGAAAGTAGGATTTCTGAATTGGAGAAGATAAAAAAGTCTCAAGAAAATAAGATTTCTGATTCGGAGAAGATAAAAAAGTTCTAAGAAAATAGGATGTCTGAATAGGAAAAAGAAAATAATTCTCAAAAAAAAAATTAGGGAAATGGAAAAAAAATTCAATAGAGCAAAGTAACTCATTTAAAAATGAAATTGGGCATTTAAAAAAAGAACTAAAAACTGTGAATGAAGAAAATAACTCCTTAAAAGTCAGGATGGAACAAATAGAAGTGAATGATTCATTGAGAACCCAAGAATCAGTTAAACAAAACAAAAAACATGAAAAGCTGGAGAATAACGTCAAATACTTACTGGGAAAATCTATAGACCTGGAAAATAGATCTAGGAAAGATAATCTGCGGATCATTGGACTTCCCGAAAACTATGACCAAAAAAAGAGCCTAGATTCTATTTTACAGGAAATTATCAAAGAGAACTGTCCAGAGATAATAGAAACAGGGGGGAAAGTAGATGTTGAAAGAATTCTTCGAACTCCTTGTGAAATAGACCCTAAAAAAAGAACACCATGGAATATTGTGGCTAAGCTGCAGAATTACCACACAAAGGAGAAAATCCTGCAAGCAGCTAGAAAAAAACAATTTAAATAACAAGGTGCCACAATAAAGGTCACTCAAGATCTGGCTGCCTCCACATTAAAAGATAGAAGGGCCTGGAACCTGATATTCTGAAAGGCAAAAGATCAAGGATTGCAACCAAGAATAAACTACCCAGCTAAGTTTAGCATCTTTTTCCATGGAAGAAGATGGTCATTCAATGAAATAGAGGAATTCCATATGTTTCTAAGAAAAAAACCAGACTTAAACAAAACATTTGATCTACATCCACAAGACTGAAGAAAACAGAGAAAGGTACACAGAACCCTTGAGAACTATATCTCTGTTGTGGGTATATAAAAAGTACGCATGGATAATTTGATTTTACTGATATAAAAGAAAAAAAAGGAGGGTGTGTAGTAAAGGGAAGGGGGTAGCATCAGAAAAAGGGGAGGGAGTGATAGAAAGAGGGAAACTACAACCCAGGAAGAGGCATAGAAAATACACCATATCTGAGGGAATTTAGTGAGGGGGAGAATCATTGTGTAAATATTACTCTCATCAGAAGAGGCTCAAAGAGTAAATAATTGTCATATTTGTTTTTCAGAGAATTCTCTCTCACCTCATTAAAAGGGGGGAGAGGAAAAGGGAAAAGGAAAAGGAGAAAAAGGGAAGGGAGTTGGAGGGAGGAGGGAGGGATACTAAAAAAAAAGGGAGGGCTGCGTGTCGCAAGGGGGGGTCTATAAATTAAATATTGGGGAAGGGGTTCAGGGGGGTCAAGGGAAAAAAGCATAATCTGGGGAATAATATGATGGCAGGAAATACAGAATTAGTAATTTTAACTGTAAATGTGAATGGGATGAACGCTCTCATCAAACGGAGATGGATAGCAGACTGGATCAAAAATCAGAACCCTACAATATGTTGTTTACAGGAAACACACTTAAAGCAGGGAGATACATATAGAGTAAAGGTAAAAGGTTGGAGCAGAATCTATTATGCTTCAGGTTAAGCCAAAAAAGCAGGGGCAGCTATCCTTATCTCAGATCAAGCAAAAGCAGAAGTTGATCTAATTAAAAGAGATAAGGAAGGAAACTATATCCTGCTGAAAGGTAGCATAAATAATGAAGCCATATCTGTACTAAACCTATATGCACCAAGTGGTATAGCATCTAACTTTCTAAAGGAAAAGTTAAGAAAGTTGCAAGAAGAAATAGACAGTAAAACTATAATAGTGGGAGATCTCAACCTTGCACTCTCAGATTTAGACAAATCAAACCACAAAACAAAAAAGAAAGAAATTAAAAAAGCAAATAGAACATTAGAAAAACTAGGTATGATAGACCTTTGGAGAAAACTGAATGGCGATAGAAAGGAATATACTTTCTTCTCAGCAGTTCATGGATCCTATACAAAAATTGACCATATATTAGGACATAAAGATCTCAAAATTAAATGTAGGAAGGCAGAAATAATAAATGCCTTCTTCTCAGACCACAATGCAATAAAAGCTACATTCAGTAAAAAGTTAGGGATAAATAGACCAAAAAGTAATTGGAAACTGAATAATCTCATCTTAAAGAATGACTGGGTGAAAGAGCAAATTATAGAAACAATTAATAATTTCACCCAAGATAATGACAATGATGAGACATCATACCAAAATCTGTGGGATGCAGCTAAAGCAGCAATAAGGGGAAATTTTATATCTTTAGAGGCTTATTTGAAGAAAATAGAGAAAGAGAAGATTAATGAATTGGGCTTGCAACCTAAAAGGCTAGAAAAAGACCAAATTAAAAACCTCCAACCAAAAATTAAACTTGAAATACAAAAAATTAAAAGGAGAAATCAATAATATTGAAAGTAAAAAAAAAAAAAAAACTATTGAATTAATAAATAAAACCAAGAGTTGGTTTTATGAAAAAGCCAATAAAATAGATAAACCTTTGGGAAATCTGATTAGAAAAAAGAAAGAGGAAAATCAAATTGTTAGTCTTACAAATGAAAAGGGGGATCTTTCCACCAATGAGGAGGAAATTAGAGAAATAATAAGGAGTTCCTTTGCCCAACTTTATGCCAATAAATTTGATAACTTAAGTGAAATGGATGACTTCCTCCAAAAATATAGGCTTCCTAGATTAACAGAGGAGGAAATAAATTGCTTAAACAGTCCCATTTCAGAAAAAGAAATAGAACAAGCTATTAATCAACTCCCCAGGAAAAAATCCCCTGGACCAGATGGATTTACATGTGAATTCTACCAAACATTTAAAGAACAATTAGCCCCAATGCTATATAAACTATTTGAAAAAATAGGGGATGAAGGAGTCCTACCAAACTCCTTTTATGACACAGACATGGTACTGATACCTAAACCAGGTCGATTGAAAACTGAGAAAGAAAATTATAGACCAATTTCCTTAATGAATATTGATGCTAAAATCTTAAATAAGATATTAGCAAAAAGACTTCAGAAAATCATCTCCAGGATAATACACTATGATCAAGTAGGATTCATACCAGGTATGCAGGGCTGGTTTAATATTAGGGAAACTATTAGTATAATTGACCTTATTAATAATCAAATTAATAAAAACCATATGATCATCTCAATAGATGCAGAGAAAGCATTTGACAAAATCCAACATCCATTCCTACTAAAAACTCTTGAGAGTATAGGAATAAATGGATTATTCCTTAGAATAATCAGAAGCATATATTTAAGACCGTCAGTAAGCATAATATGCAATAGAAATAAACTGCATCCTTTACCAGCAAGATCAGGAGTGAAACAAGGTTACCCACTATCACCATTACTATTCAATATAGTACTAGAAACGCTAGCCTCGGCAATAAGAGCCGAGAAAGAGATTCAAGGAATTAGAGTAGGAAATGAGGAAATCAAACTATCACTCTTTGCAGATGACATGATATTATACTTAGAGAACCCCAAAGACTCTGCTAAAAAGCTATTAGAAATAATCCAGAATTTTAGCAAAGTGGCAGGATACAAAATAAATCCACATAAATCCTCAGCATTCTTATATATCACCAACAAAATGCAACAGCAAGAGATACAAAGAGAAATTCAATTCCAAACAAATGTTATGAGTATAAAGTATTTAGGAATCCATCTACCAAAGAATAGTCAGGAATTATATGAGAAAAATTACAAAACACTTGCCACAAAAATAAAGTCAGATTTACATAATTGGAAAGACATTCAGTGCTCTTGGATAGGCCGAGCGAATACAATAAAGATGACAATACTCCCCAAACTAATCTATTTCTTTAGTGCTATACCAATCAGACTCCCAAGAAACTATTTTAATGACCTAGAATAAATAACAACAAAATTCATATGGAAGAATAAAAGGTCGAGAATTGCAGGGGAACTAAGGAAAAAAAAAAGTCAGAGGAAGGTGGTCTAAGTGTACCTGATCTAAAGCTATATTATATAGCAGCAATCACCAAAACCATTTGGTACTGGCTAAGAAATAGACCAGTCGATCAGTGAAAGAGATTAGATACAAAGGACAAAAAAGGGTTCATCTATAGCAATCTAATCTTTGACAAACCCAAAGATACCAACATTAGGTATAAAAATTCATTATTCGGAAGAAACTGTTGTGAAAACTGGAAATTAGTATGACAGAAATTAGATATGGATCCACACTTAACACCATATACCAAGATAAGATCAAAATAGGTCCATGATTTAGGCATAAAGAATGAGATCATAAATAGATTAGAGGAGCAGAGAATAGTCTACCTCTCAGACCTGTGGAGGAGGAAGGAATTTATGACCAGAGGAGAACTAGAGATCATTATTGATCACAAAATAGAAGATTTTGATTACATCAAATTAAAAAGCTTTTGTACAATTAATAATAACGCAAACAAGATTAGAAGGGAAGTAACAAATTGGGAAAATATTTGTAAAAGTAAAGGTTCTGACAAAGGTCTCATTTCCAAAATATATAGAGAACTGACCCTGATGTATAGGAAACCAAACCATTCTCCAATTGATAAATGGTCAAGGGATATGAACAGATAATTCTCAGATGATGAAATTGAAACTATTTCCACTCATATGAAAGAGTGTTCCAAATCACTACTGATCAGAGAAATGCAAATTAAGACAACTCTGAGATACCACTACACACCTGTGAAATTGGCTAAGATGACAGGAACAAATAATGATGAATGTTGGAGGGGATGTGGCAGC
This sequence comes from Sminthopsis crassicaudata, assembly GCF_048593235.1. NCBI lineage: Eukaryota > Metazoa > Chordata > Mammalia > Dasyuromorphia > Dasyuridae > Sminthopsis > Sminthopsis crassicaudata. Next base: position 259,799,711 of record NC_133621.1, read on the forward strand.
TTTTTTTGTTTTAGCTAGAAACTGGAAGTTGAATGGATGTCCATCAATTGGAGAATGGTTGGGTAAATTGTGGTATATGAAGGTTATGGAATATTATTGCTCTGTAAGAAATGACCAGCAGGAAGAATACAGAGAGGCTTGGAGAGACTTAAATCAACTGTTGCTGAGTGAAATGAGCAGAACCAGAAGATCACTATCCACTTCAACAACAATACTGTTTGAGGATGTATTCTGATGGAAGTGGAAATCTTCAACATAAAGAAGATCCAACTCACTTCCAGTTGATCAATGATGGACAGAAATAACTATACCCAGAGAAGGAACACTGGGAAGTGAATGTAAATTGTTAGCACTACTGTCTATCTACCCAGGTTACTTATACTTTTGGAAGCTAATAATTAATGTGCAACAAGAAAATGGTATTTACACACATATATTGTATCTAGGTTATATTGAGGGAGGGAGGGGATAATTTGGAAAAATGAATTAAAAAATAAATAAAATAAAATAAAATAAAATAAATAATTACTCAGTTTGTAAAATATTATAAAAATATTTAAGTCTCATGCAAAATTCTTTTCACCAGGTCATCCTAAGAATTTGGTAATTGCCACTGTCAGTGCTTAGAATGTATAATGTTGTGTTGGTTTTGGATTTTCTTTTTGATATTTATTGTTTTCATACTCTTCTCTGGCATCACTAAGATGTTCTCTGATGATACCAGACATCACCTAATATTGGCCTTCATCATCTCATACCTAGACTTTTACAACAACCAGACAGCATATGCTTGCCACAGGGTTCTCCCTACTCCAGTCCATTCTCCATTCAAGATGATCTTCCAAAAAGTTCAGATCTGACCTGTCATTCCCAATTGCTCCCTGTGTCCTTTAGGACAAAGTATAAAATCTTCTGTTTGGCATTCAAAGCTCTTCATACTACCACTCACCCAAATTTTCTAGTCTTCTCACATCTCATACCTGACTATGTACACTGCAGTCTACTGTAGCTAGCTGAGCTCACCTGAACCACTCCATCTCCTGATTCTCATGTATGTCTTCTTTGTCTGGAAGGTTTTATCTCTTCATTTCAGAAACTGGCCACTCTCACTCTATTCAAAGAAAAAGTGTATGTTAGAATTTTTTTTTCTATTTTTCATCACTAAATATTGTTATTCTAGGAAAAAATAGTGATCACTTTTGTTAAGTGGGAGAGGAGTAGCTCAATCTGCATCTCCTAGTCTAATCATCCTTTCTATCAAATGCTAGTTCTGTAAAGAATACACATATACAGGAGCAGCTAAGTGGTGCAGTGGACAAAGCACCAACCCTGAAGTCAGTATGACCTGAGTTCAAAGCTAATCTCAGACACTTAACCTTCCTAGCTGTGGACCCTAGGCAAGTCACTTAACCTGAATTGCCTCAGGGAAAAAAAGAATACATACATACAGAATGGTCTGCACATATACCTCCTAAACACACACACACACACACACACACACACACACACACACACACACACACATATCCTTCATTGGCAGGACCAAATAGAATGAGAATATATTAATATATTTTATGTATGTATGTATGTACAGATAGATAGATAGATAGATAGATAATATATAATTTGCTCTTCCATTGGGAATAAGAAATCTGAAGTCAGCCAAAAGAGAGTAATTGACCTCTCACTTAAAGGTAAATTCCCCCATTTTCCTAGTGGAACAATTTCAATATAATCAATCACCACTAAAGAAGAAGGAAATGAACTTTGAGGTATAAGTTAAAAGAGTTTTGTTTGCATGTTTGTTTTTCAGTTCCAATTGAAAGGGAGGAGTTCAAGTGGAATTGGGCATCTTAATTTTGTCTAATTTTGTGGAGTTTGTATTCACTTCCCACTCCCCCAGTTCAGTAACTAATGACCAATCTGCCTCCAGTGAATGAAACGTCCAATTGCTCCATAGGCTGGACAATATCTAAAAGTTTCCTTGTAATCATTTTCTCTGGGTTAGTCCTCAATTTTTCCTTTGCCATGACACCCTGAAAGACGTAACTTACTTTTTCTTTCTTATTCCAAACTTATGTAAGTCTCTCTAAGTTCAATTTTTTTTTCCTTGAGGGAAAATGGATGAAAAAGAAAAATGAACAAATCTATGTCTTACAAAAATTGAAGGAAATGAATAAGCGCTTATATAGTAACTATTATGTGTAAAGTCCTATACTAAATATTTTTTTTCAAATAATATCTCATGATACACTCATAATACAAGCTTCTTAGCATAGTGAAATTAGAGAAATGAAGTAAATAGCCAAAGGGTTGGCATATTTTTCAAAAGGAAATGGTTTGTTTCATTTTAGGACAGGAAAGATTTGATCATGTTAATAGATAGAAAAATGACAAGTAAAAAATTTGAGTTTGGTATATTATTCCTTCCCAATTCCTTTCCAGTATCATTGCTAAAAATAAAAAAAGAAAGACAAAAGAGGAAAAAAGAAAGAGAAAAAAGAGGGAGGGAGGGAACGAAGGAAAAGAGGAAGGAAGAAGGGAGGAAAAGGAAAGTATGAAGGATATGGAAGAAATACATTCCACAATACCAAACTAAAAATCAATAATACTCAACCTTAGTAATTATATATAATATCCTTAAACTGGTCCCCATCATTCTCTTATCACTTCTTTGACCAAACTTGTTTGCTGTCACTTCACAGTATTCATTTCATTTGTTCTTTCTATTGACTTTTTTGTAGTCATTAACTTGCTTAAGTTCATGCAACTCTGTATATCTCTTTATTCATTGTGTTTGTTCTTCATATTTTCTTATATTCCTTTACTATTATTTATTTACCCTTTTTCCAATCAGTGAGCATCTGCTTTATTTCTAGGTCTTTTCTACCTATCATTATTATAATGATATAAATATTTGGGGCATTCTAACCCCTGGGCTAAGTATCTTGGAGTTGAATCCATGGTTAAAGGGTAAAGATATCTAATTCATTTTGTTTTCATAATTCCAGATGGCATTCCAGGTTGCTATTGCTAGTCACCAATCTCTCAAGAAATTATTGATTTATCCATCTTTAAATAACAATTTCTCAAATTTTGTGATCTTTGTCAATGACTGGGTATGAGATAAAAACTCAAAATTGTTTTAATTTTTATTTTGATTTATTAACAATTTGGACTATTCATTCAAATATTAAATTATTACTGATTTTTCTTCTTTAGTTAAACTTTTTTTTCTATTTTAAATAGGATTCAGATAGCATCTATGATATTGTGACATTGATTTAATTTGAACACACATATATAACTCTTTTCTTTTGTGTTAAAGTACCATGTAACTTATATTTGCACTTGATATACTTCTTGAGTTCTAAATCCAAATCTTCTCATTCTAATCATTTTTAAACCTAAATTTAAACCCTTCCCCCTGTGAAAAGAACTATTAGCATTTCAATTTCAAAATATTTCTGCATACAGAGTACACTAATTCAGTTGTTAAAATTATGCCAAAACGATAAGTAAGAATGGTATACCAATCTCCATCAAAAATTTTCCTGACACACTGCCCAGGATGAATGAAAACAATGGAAAGCTTGCCACAATGGCCCCCATCTTCTACAGAGCAAAGCCCGAACATCTGTTACAGTATATGAATAAAGGCTAGGCATGGGGGATAGTGAGGTATTAAGGGATGCTTCCCAGAAAAGAATCTGAACTTCTAAGAAGAAAAAAGTTACAAAAGTGGCTCTTTTGCAAAAAGTATAAATATATTTCAAGTGGCAAGACAATGACTACAGGATATACTAGATGTACCAAATATGCATATTACAAAGCCTGATTACAGGATCAATGTAGATGTTAGAAGAACATAAAACATGGAATAAAAATACGAAAAGCAGAAATAAATTTAGAAAAGAACCTGTATGTGTCTGCAAGACAGTTCTCCAGTGAAAACATGTATAAGGAATGATCTCAGAGTAATATTTAAACATAAATCAGGGCTGAAGACCTGAAATTTGGGATAATAGCTTGTTTAATTAGCTCTAATAATTGGATTAAATTGTTTTGCTTGAAAACCTATAGTAGGAAAAATAAAATCCCCCAAAGCATCCAACTTTTGGAAAGCTCTTGGTTAAGAGGCTTTTCCTTCCATCATGTCTGAAATTTCCTCTTAGCAACTTCCTCATTACTTGTATTTCTTTCCTCTGAGACCAAGTAAAACATGTTAAGTTTTCTTGACATTCCTTCAAATATTCAAGGAAATGTAACATATAGTCAAAAATCTTCAGTTTTTAAGATATAGATATATAGATATATATAGATATATATTCAATTGTTTCACCATTATTTATATGGTTTTTGGCCTTAAGTTTACACACCACATGCTCATCATTCTTCAGTGATTCTTCTCTATTACATTGATGTCTTTCTACAAAAGTGGCCATATATGAATGTCATATGTTGGATATGGTTTGGTCTGGGGATAATACTACAGAACTAACACCTCTCTAATGGGGAACACAATGCTACCTAAGATTATCTATTTTGCCTTCAAAATCACACTTTTTACTCATACTGATTTTCAGTCTTCTAAAAATCCTTACATCTTTTTGGATTTATTATAATATAGCTTTATCTCTTCTAAGTTGCACTTGAAAGGTTAATGGAATTAATAAAAGCAATAGTTTCAAAGAAAAATGGCAAGGCTTGTGTCAACTGATGCAGAGAAATGTGAATAGAACCAGAAGAATATTAATACAGAAACAACATATTTTAAAAAGAAAAAAAAAAGTGACAGACTTGAAAGTTCTAAAATGTAATAATTTCAGATATCTAATGAGAAAAGCTGCTTCCCATTGCTAGCAAAGGAGTGATTGACTTAAAGGGCAAAATTTGACAAATTAGAAATACAAATTAGGTGTATATTGGAAGAGTGTTTATTTGTTTTCCTTGATTGCACTTTTCATCTTTATGTCTTAAAATCTGTTCTCAGAAAGAATTGTTTTTTAAATATATGTCATTTCTTATATTGGAATTTAAAGGTTAGAACTGTCATTGTGTGTTAGGGTCCCAATTGATTCTGAATGTAAATAGCAATCATTTCTGCTTTGGCCAAAAATCCTGAGGGTTTTCCCCTCCAGATTTATATTCTCTCTCCTCTCTCTCTCTCTCTCTCTCTCTCTCTCTCTCTCTCTCTCTCTCTCTCTCTCTCTCTCTCTCCCTCCCTCCTTCCCTCCCTCTCTCTCTCTCTCTCTCTCTCTCTCTCTCTCTCTCTATATATATATATATATATATATATATATATGCATATATATAATATTTTATATATTATTACATATTATAATATATTGTTATGAGCCAGAACTCTGAATTTGAAGCAAAGGACTCTTACAAGGAACTAAGTCAGTGGAATTGATAGAGACAATAATTATCTAATTTACCATGGTTCAATATGATTGATTTAATCTTACAACAAATAATGGTTTCCTAATGATATAATGATTGTTTACCCTCAATGTGGGGCATATAAGCTAGAAGCTTCATCCAGGAGACAGTGGGGAAATTCAGACCCAGAGAAGGTAGGCAGGAGCTCAAGCTCTCAGAACCAAGGAGAGAGATAGACCTCCATAAAAAACTAGCCCATTCCTAAGTAAAGGAGACAAGACTTTGAAGGAGGCAATAAAGGATTTGGACTTTAATCCTTAGCTGCACTTGTGATTACTGAACTGAAAGGAAGGCTACCCCCAGAAGCCCCCCAAGAAACCTGCTCCTAGAGAAGATTATATTTTAGAGATACTATTTTCTGGTGATCAAATGTGGGATAGACATGATCCTGATTTCAGTGGAAAAGTCTCTGAGACTGATTTCAGTGGAAAAGTCTCCTTGACCCAGAAATTAGGGTGAGTACAAAAATACACAAGAAAACTTTGTTAAAGGGCTAAAGTAGTACTTCAGCTAAAATGAGACATATGTTTAGAAAACAGCCTTCTTTTCCAATTCAAGGAACATGTGTAAAGAGCATTGTGAGACTTATGAAAAGCCAAGGTTTGAATATAATTTTGGAGCAGATCACTGAACTTTTAGAAACTGTACAGTTCTCTGTGGAAAAAGAATTGGATCTAGAGGAGTGGAAATTAGTAGGAGAGCAACTATGTAAATTCTACAATAATAATAGACCTGACTCAATTTCCAAAGACACACTTAATACATATGATTTAATACAACTGGCTTTAAGAAATTATATGTTATAGAATAAGGAGAAAAAAGAAAGAGCAGGAGGTGGAGGATCCAAATAAACTAGGTGAAAAGGATGAAGACTCAATTAAGTACAATTCTGAGTATGGCACTTCACAGAAGGAGCACTCCCCATCCCCTGACCTCCCTCCCTCAATTAACCCTTCACCAGTGGAGGGAGAAGGAGGAGGGGAAGGAGCAGTGACACAGTCAGCACCTATGAAGCAGTATATGACAAGATTACAAAAAGGCACTAAAAAAAAAAAAGGAGAGGATATATCTGACTTAATAAATGCATACCCTGTGATTGAAGAGCTTGACTTTTCAGGTCAAAAAAGGAGAAGAAATACTCCTTTTGATTTGGATTTGAAAAAGGATTGCACTCTTTATGGGGCTACAGCGTTTTATGTTAAGATGTTATCAGAGTGTTTGGCTTATTAAATTGTAAGCCCTAATGATTGGAAATCCATAGAAAGGACATGTTTAGAACCTAGACAAAACTTGTTGTGACTTTTGGAGTATCATGAATTATGGATTCCAGCTCAACACTATAAGAAAACTGGAGTTAGCATACAAATCACTTTTGACCAACTAGCAGGTGAAGGTCAGTATGCAGAGAATTCAGCATAGATTAATTACCCTATAGGATTGCTACTGCTGCTATAAAAGCTTGGGATATCCTTCAAGGGAAAGATTGAGGGGAAGCCTTCACAAAAATAGAGCAAGGTTCCAATGAACCCTTTGTGGATTTTGTGGGTGGCTTGCAAACAAATGTCACAAGAACCATTGGAGAAAATGCAGCTACAGAAACAATGATAAGACAACTGGCTAAGGAAAATGCTAATGGGGTTTGCAAAAGAAGTATATGGGGACTACACAAAGATGCTCCTTTAGAAGAGAGCATAAGACTCTGTGCCACAATGGGTACACATGCTTATTATACCCAGACTATGATGAACATGGGAAAACAGGTCCCTCTTGGCAAGGGACTTCTAGACAGAGTCATCAATGTTTTCAGTGTGGAAAAATTGGACATTCGAGAGCCTAATATATGTATGGAGATAGAGTGAGAAGACAGGGTAAAAGAAGACCTACAATCCTATTACCAAAATGCCACAAGGGTTTCCATTGGGCCTCAGGGAAATGAGAGGTGGGGCCCAGATCCAAGACCTCAATCAAAAGACAGATGTGGCATGATGGCAGCCAAGGTTACACCTTCAGAAGTTCAGGACTCTGATGTGATCAATTAGCAAAAAAGCAATTAGATAGCAGAAAGGATTACAATTGGGGAAAATATAGGCTTTTTTAACCCAACAGATAGGCAGTGTCCAGTGCAAGCAGCTTCAATGTAATTGCCAGGTGATGAGGAAAGATTTTAAAAGTGGTAAAATAGAAGGGACTAGATAGGTTAACTGCTTGGGAGAAAGGGTTTGCTTGTATCTTTACAGATGGAGAAGGAATCAGATGGCTGCCAACGAGGATCTGGAGAGAGAGAGACAGCAAAAGAAAAAAACCTTAAAACAAAGGAGAAGACCTAAGAAACATCTGACACTGAAAGAGCATGGCTGATAATGAAACTGTTACAGGACTTGAAAACCAGCAGGAATCATTGGATTTTGTGAGATGAAAAATTGTTGATGAGACTATTACAGGACTTCATAACTTACAGGAATTATTGGATTCCTGGCATATGAAGTAATGGGCAATAGATTGGTTTTGGACTATTTCTAGGACTTATGGACATGTATAATTCCTATGTTATATTGCTATGTGCTTATGCAATTTATGTAATTATGTGTAATACCTCCCATATTGAAGGATTTATATATACCTGTTTTAAGAGTGAGCCCCTTCAGAAACCAGCTAATCTGATTTGATTTCCCATTTCCTTTGATGTTTTCATCTCCCTTCTTGAGAAGTCAGGGAGGGTGAGATCACCTTCTTTTATGGTGTTTTCACCCTTTTTTGAGCAGTCAAGGAAGGTGTGATTGCCTCTTTTTGGAGGTTCTCATTTTCTTTCGAAGTCAGGGAGGTTATGACCACCTATGTTCTAAAAACAAAAGAAAGCAGGGAGATGTTATGGCCAAAACTTGAAACAAGGTGTTAAATCAGTGGAATTGATAAAGACAATGATTATTTAGCATGATATTTAACAATTCTCTAGTTCAGTACAAGTACTTAGTACTTACTATAGTTCCACAAGATTCACACTTTAAAGAAAGCATATATAAGCTAGGAGCTTCAACCAGGATTCAGTGGGGGAGATTCAGAAGCCAGAGAAGGCAGGTGGGAGTAGAAGCTCTTGGAACCAAGAAAAGAAATAGGCATCCAGAAAAACTAGCCAGGCCCCAAGTGAAGGAGACAAGACTTTGAAGGAGACAATAATACCTGGCTGCATTTGGGATAATTACTGAACTGAAAAAAAAGGCTGCCATGAGAAGCCCCCTAAGAAACCTGCTCCCAGAGATTACATTTTAGAGAAGAACATTACAATATATTATATATATATAATTATTATTAAAATATATTTATTATATATTTTTATTATATGTATGTATATATATATATATATACATATATATATATATATATATATATATATATATATATATATATATATATATATATACATATATGTATTTATATGTATACACATGGGTGCAGTCTTAGTCAAACTGAGATCTCTTGAAGACCTTAACTTAAAAAGGCCAAAGTCTCCCATTTTATCCAAGACTATCTCCAATTTTCTTTATCTATATCTTGCTACTGGACATGTTTGCCTCTGAAGGAGAAAGTGAAGCAGGTGAGCTTGCACAGCCCTCCCTTACTTAAATCCAATTGACTTGCATGCCATAGCCTCACCTCCCTAATGTTATGGTCCTCTTTGAGAATGAAGGACAAGCAGCAATACTTTGTCCAGTGCCTAGATCATAATTGGTATTATCAGTTCTCTATCTATCATAACAAGAAGTTAAAAGTACAAATAGGAAAAGGTCACTATCAATGTATAGTTACAATAGTCTATCACCTTTTGGAAATAAAACATAATTTTTAATGCAACTTTTATTACTACACATTATATATTTGTCTAAATATTTTCACCTGCATGCTATGTAAATGTTTTAATAATGGTATGTGTTTGACAGAATAAATTGTTATTATAATTTTATGAGTAAAGGAAGCTGATGTACAAAGTTTAATTTCCTGAAGATTTCAGTAAATTGCAGAGTTGGGTTTAGTTTTTTGTGTCAAATATACAAATTCATCTTGTGGTTTAAGTACTGTTGGATACTACATAGGCAACATAGGGTACAACAGCCAGCAGCTGCTATTGCCAGGATCAGGTCCATGAGACCCAGGGGGAGGGACAGTAAGAGTTTCACCACAATAAATTTAAAGCAGTTTTTGACAGTCAGGAGCAGATATCTCAGACTGTGAAAGTTGTTATATACAATTTATCAAATCAACATCTCTTTTCCATTTTCTGAAGTCCATGGAGTGGGATTAGTTATTATAAACTAAATATTGAAAAGCAATATAATGAACTGAACTTGTTTTATAATTATTATAGAAGGAATTCCTCACCAGGAGATTACTATATAGTAAGATTTCAGTCCTGGACACACATATGAAATGATAATAATCTCTACTTTTTCTGGTTCTCTTTTTTCACTTTTAATTACTTTATAAAATTATTTCCGAATTTCAATTCCCTATACATGTTGATCCTAATTGCATCATCATTTTTCATTACATTTAAATAGAGCAATTCATTTAACTGTTCCTGTATTGTGATTTGAGTATGTTGCTTTCATTTTGTTACAAGTGACAAACAAGGATGCTATAAAATTCTTAAGCAAAAATGTTTTTATTTTAGCTATTTTTTTTATTTTGGCTTTATAATACAAACTGAAAGATTGTCTTCCAAAATATTTGCCATGCTTCTAATTATTTTGGCCATGCGTAAGTTAAGCTGATTCTGCACAACCTACCATCATGAAATAATTGCTTTTATTCATTTTTGTCACTTTTATAAATGTGAGGAAGTGCTATATAGTTTCTCTCTGTATATCTGTCTCTTTATATATGCATATAGGAACATGAATGCACATAAACATTTTACATGCATGTATAAAACATACATGTTACATGTTGTGAGGGATGGGATTTATACACACACATGTAATTATTTCTATATTATGTACATGTAGATATGTATAATGTATTAATTATTAATATTATGTCTTATTAATACTCTATTAATATATTAATACCATGTTATTAATTATACTAATATATATTTACTATATTAATATTATATTATTGCTAGAAATACATATATGAAAACTATAAAGATATATGTCTATAATTTTATACATTTTGGAATATAGGTATATATATAAAATGTATAATCTAATTAGAGGGAGATATCTTAATAAATACATAAATATCCCATCAATTAAATTAAGAACTCTATGGGGCGAAAGCCTTCTCAAGTTTTACCTTTACCTCTCCAGAATTCTGTGTAATGATTATCCCAAAGAAAAGAAGAGGGAGAGAAATTGAAGCCTTACAAGAACTGGCACACCTTGGTGTAGAAGCCCATATTTGTAGCTGTTACCCTCAATGCATCTCTGATAAAGGCAGAAACCTGCTTTTCTGTCAAGCACTATGTACAGGGTAATCTGTGAGCTTTATAAAAACAAATTTCAACACTCAGAAGCTACTAAAATACACCATCTCTTTATTAAATTGAAAGATTAAAATCTTTTCCTCATAAATGTCTAATAGCCAAGGAGTTATTTAGTTTGATCTTAGTAGGTCTAGATGTTTTCAGATATAAGATTGAAGTTTCAAGCTAATCATCAAAAGAAGGGAAATTCCTCATTATGGTACTTGAGTTTCTGATTGAGCTTTCTCTGTTTTTCCTAGGCACCATGCCAACCTTGCCTTGCAGTATAAAGTAATCAATTAAATTCCAACTTGATAGTTTCTTTTGCTTTATAATTCCCAAGGTATCATACTAGGAAAAATGGAATTAATGTTATGGCTGCTTGAGAATATGATACTTCAACAACGTATGTTGTTATGCTTTATATGCTTTGTTTAAAAAAATGAAGTAACATTCTCCCACTTCCACCAGAATTGATCCTCATTATAGTTTTATTTTTGAAATGTATAATGATCTCTTGCTTCTGCTCATTTCACTTAGCATCAGTTCATGTAAGTCTCGCCAAGCTTCTATAGTCATCCTGCTGGTCATTTCTTACAGAACAATAATATTCCATAAAATTCATATATCATAATTTACTCAGCCATTCTCCAATAGATGGGCATCCATTCAATTTCCAATTCTAGCCAATATGAAAAGGGCTGCCACAAACATTTTTCACTACAAGTCCCTTTCCCTTCTTTAACATGCCTTTAAGATATAAGCCCAGAATAAACAATTCTGGATTAAAGAGTATGCAGTTTGCAACCTTTCCCAGTAAGATCAGGAGTGAAACAAGGTTGCCCACTATCACCATTACTATTCAATATAGTACTAGAAACGCTAGCTTCGGCAATAAGAGCCGAGAAAGAGATTCAAGGAATTAGAGTAGGAAATGAGGAAATCAAACTATCACTCTTTGCAGATGACATGATGGTATACTTAGAGAACCCCAAAGACTCTGCTAAAAAGCTATTAGAAATAATTCAGAATTTTAGCAAAGTGGCAGGATACAAAATAATTCCACATAAATCCTCAGCATTCTTATATATCACTAACAAAATGCAACAGCAAGAGATATAAAGAGAAATTCCATTCCAAACAAATGTTGAGAGTATAAAGTATTTGGGAATCCATCTACCAAAGAATAGTCAGGAATTATATGAGAAAAATTACAAAACACTTGCCACAAAAATAAAGTCAGATTTAAATAATTGGAAAGACATTCAGTGCTCTTGGATAGGCCGAGCGAATATAATAAAGATGACAATACTCCCCAAACTAATCTATTTATTTAGTGCTATACCAATCAGACTCCCAAGAAACTATTTTAATGACCTAGAAACAATAACAACAAAATTCATATGGAAGAATGAAAGGTCGAGAATTGCAAGGGAAGTAATGAAAAAAAAGTCAGAGGAAGGTGGTCTAAGTGTACCTGATCTAAAGCTATATTATATAGCAGCAGTCACCAAAACCATTTGGTACTGGCTAAGAAATAGAACGGTAGATCAGTGGAACAGATTAGATACAAAGGACAAAAAAGGGTACATCTATAGCAATCTAATCTTTGAAAAACCCAAAGATACCAACATTAGGGATAAAAATTCATTATTCGGAAGAAACTGTTGGGAAAACTGGAAATTAGTATGGCAGAAATTAGATATGGATCCACACTTAACACCATATACCAAGATAAGATCAAAATGGGTCCCTGACTTAGGCATAAAGAATGAGATCATAAATAGATTAGAGGAACAGAGGATAGTCTACCTATCAGACCTGTGGAGAAGGAAGGAATTTATGACCAGAGGAGAATTAGAGATCATTATTGATCACAAAATAGAAGTTTGATTAGATCAAACTAAAAAGTTTCTGTACAAACAATACTAATGCAAACAAGATTAGAAGGGAAGTAACAAATTGGGAAAATATTTTTAAAAGTAAAGGTTCTGACATAGGTCTCATTTCCAAAATATATAGAGAACTGACCCTCATTTATAGGAAACCAAACCATTCTCCAATTGATAAATGGTCAAGGGATATGAACAGACAATTCTCACATGATGAAATTGAAACTATTTCCACTCATATGAAAGAGTGTTCCAAATCACTACTGATCAGAGAAATGCAAATTAAGACAACTCTGAGATACCACTATACACCTGTCAGATTGGCTAAAATGACAGGAACAAATAATGATGAATGTTGGAGGGGATGTGGGAAAATTGGGACACTGATACATTGTTGGTAGAGTTGTGAAAGAATCCAGCCATTCTGGAGAGCAATCTGGAATTATGCCCAAAAAGTTATCAAACTGTGCATACCCTTTGACCCAGCAGCGCTACTACTGGGATTATATCCCAAAGAAATACGAAAGAGCGGAAAGAGACATATATGTGCCAAAATGTTTGTGGCAGCTCTTTTTGTTGTAGCTAGAAACTGGAAGATGAATGGATGTCCATCAGTTGGAGAATGGTTGGGTAAATTGTGGTATATGAAAGTTATGGAATATTATTGCTCGGTAAGAAATGACCAGCAGGAGGAATACAGAGAGGGTTGGAGAGACTTAAATCAACTGATGCTGAGTGAAATGAGCAGAACCAGAAGATCACTGTATACTTCAACAAAAATACTGTATGAGGTTGTATTCTGATGGAAGTGGAAATCTTCAACATAAAGAAGATCCAACTCACTTCCAGTTGATCAATGATGGACAGAGGTAGATACACCCAGAGAAGAAACACTGGGAGGGGAATGTAAATTGTTAGCACTAATATCTGTCTGCCCAGGTTGCATGTACCTTCGGATTCTAATGTTTATTGTGCAACAAGAAAATGATATTCACACACATGTATTGTACTTAGACTATATTGTAACACATGTAAAATGTATGGTATTGCCTGTCGTCGGGGGGAGGGAATAGAGGGAGGGGGGGTAATTTGGAAAAATGAATACAAGGGATAATATTATAAAAAATATATATATATATAAAATAAAAAAAATAAATAAATAAATAATTGGAAAGACATTCAGTGCTCTTGGATAGGCCGAGCGAATATAATAAAGATGACAATACTCCCAAAACTAATCTATTTATTTAGTGCTATACCAATCAGACTCCCAAGAAACTATTTTAATGACCTAGAAACAATAACAACAAAATTCATATGGAAGAATGAAAGGTCGAGAATTGCAAGGGAAGTAATGAAAAAAAAGTCAGAGGAAGGTGGTCTAAGTGTACCTGATCTAAAGCTATATTATATAGCAGCAGTCACCAAAACCATTTGATACTGGCTAAGAAATAGAACGGTAGATCAGTGGAACAGATTAGATACAAAGGACAAAAAAGGGTACATCTATAGCAATCTAATCTTTGAAAAACCCAAAGATACCAACATTAGGGATAAAAATTCATTATTCGGAAGAAACTGTTGGGAAAACTGGAAATTAGTATGGCAGAAATTAGATATGGATCCACACTTAACACCATATACCAAGATAAGATCAAAATGGGTCCCTGACTTAGGCATAAAGAATGAGATCGTAAATAGATTAGAGGAACAGAGGATAGTCTACCTATCAGACCTGTGGAGGAGGAAGGAATTTATGACCAGAGGAGAATTAGAGATCATTATTGATCACAAAATAGAAGAGTTTGATTAGATCAAACTAAAAAGTTTCTGTACAAACAATACTAATGCAAACAAGATTAGAAGGGAAGTAACAAATTGGGAAAATATTTTTAAAAGTAAAGGTTCTGACATAGGTCTCATTTCCAAAATATATAGAGAACTGACCCTCATTTATAGGAAACCAAACCATTCTCCAATTGATAAATGGTCAAGGGATATGAACAGACAATTCTCACATGATGAAATTGAAACTATTTCCACTCATATGAAAGAGTGTTCCAAATCACTACTGATCAGAGAAATGCAAATTAAGACAACTCTGAGATACCACTATACACCTGTCAGGTTGGCTAAAATGACAGGAACAAATAATGATGAATGTTGGAGGGGATGTGGGAAAATTGGGACACTGATACATTGTTGGTAGAGTTGTGAAAGAATCCAGCCATTCTGGAGAGCAATTTGGAACTATGCCCAAAAAGTTGTCAAACTGTGCATACCCTTTGACCCAGCATTGCTGTTATTGGGATTATATCCCAAAGAAATACTAAAGAGTGGAAAGGGACCTGTAAGTGCCAAAATGTTTGTGGCAGCTCTTTTTGTTGTAGCTAGAAACTGGAAGTTGAATGGATGTCCATCAATTGGAGAATGGTTGGGTAAATTGTGGTATATGAAGGTTATGGAATATTATTGCTCTGTAAAATATGACCAGCAGGAGGAATACAGAGAGGCTTGGAGAGACTTAAATCAACTGTTGCTGAGTGAAATGAGCAGAACCAGAAGATCACTATACACTTCAACAACAACACTGTTTGAGGATGTATTCTGATGGAAGTGGAAATCTTCAACATAAAGAAGATCTAACTCACTTCCAGTTGATCAATGATGGACAGAAATAACTATACCCAGAGAAGGAACACTGGGAAGTGAATGTAAATTGTTAGCACTACTGTCTATCTGCCCAGGTTACTTATACCTTTGGAAGCCAATAATTAATGTGCAACAAGAAAAAGGTATTTAAACACATATATTGTGTCTAGGTTATATTGAAACACATGTAAAATGTATGGGATTACCTGCCATCGGGGGGAGGGAGTGGAGGGAGGGAGGGGATAATTTGGAAAAATGAGTAAAAAAATTAAAAAAAAAAGAGTATGCAGTTTGATAACTTTTTGAGTATAGTTCCAAATTGCTCTCCAGAATGGCTGGATTCTTTCACAACTCCACCAACAATGCATCAGTGTCCCAGTTTTCCCACATCCCCTTCAACATTCATTATCTTTTCCTATCAACATAGCCAATCTCACTGGTATGTAGTGGTATCTCAGAGTTGCCTTAATTTACATTTCTCTGATCAATAATGATTAAGAACACCTTTTCATATGAGTAGAAAGAGTTTCAATTTCATCATCTAAAAATTGTCTGTTCATATTCTTTGACCATTTATCAATTGAAGAATGGCTTAATTTCTTATAAATTAGAGTCAATTCTCTATATATTTTGGAAATGAGGCCCTTATCAGAACCTTTAGCTGTAAAAATGTTTTCCCAGTTTAGTGCTTCCCTTCTCATCTTATCTGCATTAATTTTGTTTGTATTAATTTAATATAATCAAAATTTTCTATTTTGTGATCAATAATGATCTCTAATTCTTCTTTAGTCACAAATGTATTCCTCCTCCACAAATCCGAGAGGTAAACTATCCTATGTTCTTCTAATGTATTTATAATCTCATTTTTTATGCCTAAACCATAAACCCATTTTGATCTTATCTTGGTGTACAATGTTAAGTGTGGGTTCATGCCTAGTTTCTGCCATACAAATTTCCAAATTTCCCAGCAGTTTTTGTCAAATAATTAATTCTTATCACAAAAGTTGAGGTTTTTGGGTTTGTCAACCACTAGCTTGCTATAGTTATTGACTATTTTGTCCTGTGAATATAACCTATTCTACTGATCAACTAGTCTATTTCTTAGCCAATGCCAAGTGGTTTTGGTGACCACTGCTTTGTAATATAATTTTAGATCAGGTACATCTAGGCCACCTTTATTTGATTTTTTTCCCATTGGTTCCCTTGAAATTCTTGACCTCTTTTCTTCCATATGAATTTTGTTGTTATATTTTCTAGGTCGTTAAAATAGTTTCTTGGGAAACTATTATATTTGCTTGACCTATCCAAGAGCACTTAATATTTTTTGAATTGTTTAGATCTGACTTTATATGTGTGGAAAGTGTTTTGTAGTTTTATTTATACAGTTCCTGACTTTCCTTTGTCAGATAGATACCCAAATATTTTATACTATCCATTATATAATGGAATTTCTCTTTGTATCTCTTGCTGTTGAATTTTATTAGTGATATATAAAAATGCTGAGGATTTATGTGGATATATTTTGTATCCTCCAACTTTACTAAAGTTGTGAATTATTTCTAATAGCTTTTTAGTAGAATCTCTGGGGCTAAGTATGCAATTATATCATCTGCAAAGAGTGATAATTTTATTTCCTCCTTACCTATTCTAATTCCTTTAATCTCTTTTTCATCTCTTACTGCTGAAGCTAGAGTTTCTAATACAATATTGAATAGTAATAGTGATAGTGGGCAACCTTGTTTCATTCCTGATTTTAGGGGCAATGGTTCCAGTTTATCATTATTACATATGATGTTTAGTTATTGTTTTTAAATAGATGCTACTGACTATTTTAAGGAAAAGTACATTTATTCCTATATTCTCTAGTGTTTTTAATATGAATGGGTATTGGATTTTATCAAATGTTTTTCTGCATCTATTGAGATGATCATATATGTTTTTTTGTTAATTTGGTTATTGATGTAGTCAATTATGTTAATAGTTTTCCTAATATTGAATCAGTTCTCTAGTAGGCCTCTAGAAATTTCCCCTTATTATCTCTTTGGCTGCAACGCCCCCATATTTTGGTATGGCATATCTTTATTTTCTTAGGTGAAATAATTAACTGCCTCTATGGCTTGCTATTTCCCCCAATCATTCTTTAGGATGAAATTATTTAGTTTCTAATTATTTTGGTCCCCCTTGCTTTTTATTGAATATAATTTTATTGCACCGTGATCTGAAAAGGATGCATTTACTATTTCTGCATTTGAATTTGAGATCTCTATGTCCTAATATATGGTCAATTTTTATATGTTTCATGAACTGCTCAAAAGAAAGTGTATTCTTTTCTGTCTCCATTAAGTTTTCTCCAAAGATCTGTCATACATAACTTTTCTAGTGTTCTATTTACCACTTTAACTTCTTTCTTATTTATTTTGTGATTTGATTTCCCACTATTATACTTTTGCTGTCTATTTCTTCTTTCAGCATTCTTAATTTCTCCTTTAGGAATTTAGATGCTACACCACTTGGTGTATATATGTTTAATATTGATAATGCTTCATTATCTATGCTACCCTTTAGCAAGATATAGTGCCCTTCCTTATCTCTTTTAATTAGATCAATTTTTCTTCATCTGAGATCAGGATGGCTACCCCTGCTTTTTTTTACTTCACCTGAAACATAGTAGATTCTGCTCCAGCCATTTACCTTTAATATGTATGTATCACCCTGCTTCAAGTGTGTTTCCTGTAAACAGCATAATGTAGGATTCTGACTTTTAATCCAGTCTGCTACCCAACTCCACTTTATAGGAGAGTTTACCCCATTCACATTTATGGTTAAAATTAGTAATTCTGTAAACCTTAGATTATGTTCTTCTCTTTCCTTTCCCCCTTGCCGCACTTCCCAGTATTAAACTTGTAAGCCCCACTTGCCTCATGCAGTCCTCCCTCTTTAGGATCCCTCCCCTCCTTTAGAGTCCCTACCCTTTTCTTAAACCTTTCCCTTACTATTTCTCTATTCCCTCTAATTACCCTACTCCTTCCCTTTTCATTTTTCCCCTCCCATATTTCAATGAGGTGGGAGAAGGTTCTCTACAAACTGAATACGTCTAATATTTTCTCTTTGAGCTAATTCTGATGAAAGTAAGATTCACACGATGTTCATCCTTCTCCCTTCTTTCCCTCAGATACAATAGGTTTCCTTTGCCTCTTCATGAGATATAGTACCTCTACTTTTCCCTTTTTCTGGTACAATTTATTTTCCACCTTAGATTCTTTTTATATCATAACAGTAAAACCAAATTATACATGTACTCTTTATATATATTCATAACAGAAATATAGTTCTCAAAATTTATTTTGATCTGTTTATGTTTCTCTTGAGTCCTAAATTTGGGGGCGAAACTTTTTGTTTAGTTCCAGTTGTTTTTTTTTTTTTTTTTCATCAGAAATAGATGGAATTCACCTATTTCATTGAATGTACATCTTCTTCCTTGGAATGCTCAGTTTGGCTGGGTAAGATATTCTTGGCTTCATACCAAGTTCCTTTGCCTTTCAGAATATCAGATTTTAGTCCTTTTGATCCTTTAACAAGGAAGCTGCGAGATCCTGAGTAATTCTTATTGTGGCTCCTCTGTATTTGAATTTTTTTCTAGTTGCTTGTAGTATTTTTCCTTGGTCTGATAGTTCTGGAATTTAGCCACAATATTTTTGGAGTTTTGATTTTGGGATCTCTTTCAGTAGATGATCAATGGATTCTTTCAATGTTTATTTTACTTTCTGTTTCTATAACATCTGGGCAGTTCTCTTTAATGATTTCCTAAAAAATAGTGTCTAGGCTCTTTTTTTTTTCATCATGACTTTCAGGAAGTCCAACAATCCTTAGATTATCTCTCCTAGATCTATTTTCCTGGTCTGTTCGTTTCCAAAGGAGATATTTAACAGTTTTTTTTTTTTTTTTTTTTTTTTTTTTTTTTTTTTTTTTGATTTTGCTTGACTGATTTTTTGGTGTCTCTTCAAGTCAGTCATTTCCATTTGTTCAATTCTTATTTTTAATGGATTATTTTCTTCATTTACTTTTTTATTTCTTTTTGTAATTGTCCAATTGAGTTTTTAAATGAGTTGTTTTTTTCTGAGTCATTTTTTTTCCATTTAACCAATTTTATTTTTTAGGGTGCTATTTTGTTATTCCAATTCACTAATTCTTTTTTTCAGTGAGTTGATTTCTTTATGCACTCTATCATGAGTAACATGACTTATTCAGACCTTCTCGCAAAGCTTCTGTTTCTTTTCCCCATTTTTCTTCTAGCTCTTTTTTGAGAACTTTTTTTTTTTTTTAATTTCTTCTATGAGAGCTTTGTGTGATAGGAACCAGATTATATCACTATTTGGGGCTTCATCCGGACACAATTTGCTTTTACTCTCCTCAGGGTTTGAAGTATACTCTCTTTCAGTATAGAAGTTATCTATGCTTAGATTTTTGCCTTTTTACTCATTTTGAAAACAAACAAACAAACAAACAAAAACCTGCTGTCTGCTTTTGGAACAGTGTGGTGTTAAATCAAGCTTCCTCAACAGACAACATGAAGTAGCAATGAAGCAGTAGTGGGAAAACAGTGGCTGTGCTGGGATCAGCATCTGCAACTGGGATTAACAGTTTCATGATACAATTGTGCTGAGTCCCTCCTGGTGCTGGGTGGGTGTGGTCAGGCCCAGAGAGACTCTAGCATTTTGGGGTTATAGTCTTTACCCCCTATGTTTATAGCTTTTCTACTGATCTACTGGCTTGCTGCCAGACCAGAGCAGCCAACACTGTGGTAAAGTTGTCCCCACAAATTTTCCACTGGCTAAGACCACAACCCACCCCTCTCTGGTCTGCTCAATATGAGCTATTCTCCATGCTCTCAGGGGCTACTTGTCTAGTCATCCCACCTGAACAAAAACAGACCTTTTCTGGTGAATGTCGAGATTATCTTCTGTTGGTAATATGTTATACTCCCAATACTAATGAGTTTTGACAGTAAAGCACTAATTACTCATTGTAATAATATTATTTCACTTGATACTTCAAATTTAAAAGCCTGTAAAGTAGGTTATACTATTAGTTTCTGTTTTACACTTAACTAAATTGATTTAGATAGAAATTAAGCCACTTGACACACAGCTAGTGTCCAATGGTAAATTTGAACTCAGGTTTTCCTCCAGATCAAGTTTTCTGTGGACTAAAATAAATACATAAATGCAACTTAAATTTAGTAATGAAGGATATTAGTAGCAGGGAGCAGGAAAGACTTCATGTAGAAGATAGCACATAAGCATACTTTTGAAAAAAAATCAGATTGTACAAGGCAGAGATGATGAGAGAGGGTATTCTAGACTAATGGGAAAGCCAGAGGGAAAGCATGGAGAGAAGGAAAACTGGGGAGGAAGATTTGAAGACTATTACATTTTCCTGAATTATAGAGGATAACAAGGGGAACAATTAATATTAAGGGTGGAAAAATATCTTGGATCCAGGCTATCAAGGACCTGAAAAACTAAACAGAGTTTATACTTAATTTTAGATTTGATACAATAACTTATACCCACATTTTATTAAAATCATTTTAACATCTATAGGGTAGATGGATTGAAAAGGGAAGAAACTTAAGGAGGGGAGGGGAAGATGATAAGATATGATAAGTATCTGAATTATAGGGATTACTATGTGATTAAAAAAAGAGGACAGGTATAAGATATTGTAGAATTAAATGCATATGTGAAGTAAGAGCAATAAAGAATTGAGAATATCACTGAAATTGTGAACATTGGTGCTTGGCTGAATGGTTGGGACTGTCAAGAATAAAGACGGGGGATGACAGGTGGTGGAGATATGGCTCATGAGTTCAATTCCAGCTACGTTAGATTTGAGATATCTTTGGAATATACAATTCTCTTCTTGGACAAGGGTAGAAATGCATCTTGGTATGGTGCTATTGGCGGCCTTAAAATTTTCTGCCCTAGTTATGACTCTGAAAAATCTGAAAAAATGGTGACATCTTTTAGATAAGCCTGCTGCACTCAACAATATATTTTAGCACATTATTAAAATATGGAAGAATACAAAATAGTGTTGATGAAAGGATCAATATGTTGGGAGTTGTGGTGTAAGAAAGAAAGACAAAATCTGTAGAACACAATTTTAAACAGAACCAGTCAGAATTTCCAGGGAACAGGCAAAGCTCAGGAGAGCTGCTGCATGTTTAGGGTATAAGTTGGAAAAAATGGACATATGGCCATCAAATTCCTGATCAAAATGTTTGGAGGCACTTTCATGCCAAAAATACTCATTGGAGTGTCATCTATTTAGACACTCAGATGCCTCCAAAGCATATTGGCTGATTAAATATTTTTCCATTTAAGTCCTGCCAAGTCTTTCTCATTTGATGAAACATTCTTGTTTCCACATTAAAAAGAAAGAAAGAAAGAAGAAAATAATGATATAGGACATTAAAAGTATCATTCTTTTACAGTTAAAATTTTCATGCATTTTTTTATTATGTCAGAACTTGTACTACTATACCTTGATTCTTTAAATTATTTTTAATTGACTTTAAATATAATTTTTATTAAAACATTTTCAGTTCCAAAATTTTCCTTCCCTTTCTTCTCTCCCCCCATATCAGTAAGAATAAGTCTATATAGATTATATATGTGCAATAATGTAAAATTATTTCTATATTAGCCATGTTCAAAGCTTGTTTTTAAGGAATAACTTTCAAAATTCTCCAACATCAAACAAGTTCCTAATTGTTGCCAATTACAGGAAGAAAAAAAATAATTTAAAATTCTGTCTTGCTTTATTCATCATCTGGTGGAGAGGTTCATAATCAATTGGATAAATGAATACCAAGCAAGCCAAAGGAAATATCAGAGATTTTCACTTTGAAGAGACTGCAGAAGTCAAGCAGTCCAATCTCCTCATTTAATAATTGAGGTATCTATGAATCAGAAAGAGGAAGATATTTGTTCAGAGTAACACAGTAAGTGGCAAAGATAGATTTGAACCTGGTGTTCTGCCTTTGACTCAACCACTCATGCTGCTTCAGAAAGTAAATTTAATAGGTAAGATCATCCATCAACAATAATAGATAGAATGCAAGTCTCTTGAAAGCACAGGTCATTTATTTTGCTTATTGGTTGATTTTGTATCACAAACATCAAAGTGAATGTTGCTTGTTGATTGATTTAATAGAACTTACCTACATCAGAAAAATAGGCAATATATTTTGACATTTCTTCCTTAGACAATTATCCAAATTTTGTTCTATGATTTCTTTGAAGAGTGTGGGAGGAAATGGGAAAATAACCAAGTGGATCCTGAAAGGTATAATCCCAACTCTTGCCTTTCACATTATTCAAGAAGTTCTATTAACAATTCTCTTTGCTTCAGTTGTAAATAAATGCTTTAGAATGACTAAAAAAATAAAATTTGGCTTGAATACTATTATCATGATAATCTAAAAATTTGTGTGAAGATGGAAGCATCTTAGAACTGAATATAATTAAAATAAAAAGCAGCATGTTGAACGAGGAAAATGTCTGGGGACGGGAGAAAGCAATTCCATGAAAACCATTTTTTAAAAATTGCTATCAATATAAGAGTTGGATAAGGGGGGTAGAATGTGAGCCAGAGATATTTTTAGTAACAGAGAAAGTAAAAATGAGAAATACTGCAGTGAATAGGAAAAAGCCAGCTTCATACAACTCTTGTTACATGGATCTCTAGTTAAGTAAAACATTAAATAAAAGTTGGCATGTGACAACCTTGTTGTGACCATTTGGGAAACAGAAGGAGAAAATCTAGCACATTTTAGAGCCAAAACAAATACAAAGAAGCATAAACAATGCTACAGTTGGAAAATGTGACTTTATTAAACTATTAAAACTGTGCGAGAGACAATACAGAATAGCAAAGAGAGAGAGTTCAACTAAATAATTGGGAAGATCTGGGGGTGAGAACTGGTTCAGATAGGTATTGACTATGTGATCCTGGAAAGGTTCTAGGCAATTTTCTAAGAGTATAAATTACCTATGATGGATAATTTGAATTAGCATAAGAGATTTCCTCACCCTGGAATTCTCTATAACCATGAAATCTTAGATTTTATTCTTATTCCTTTAAAAAAAATAGGGTGATGGGAATCTCAATTTGGATTATGAGGTTGTTGAGAGAGAAGGCAGAAAAAAACACTTGAAATGGAAAGAGAAAGAAGTTAAAGACCCCTAAGTAAAAATTCCTAAACAAATTTTCAAGAAAATTTTAATTCCATTCACTTTTAATTAAAAACAATTCTTTATCATTTTAGTTATAAATTATACAGGTTTGGTATTTAGCCTTCTTGTGAGGAGGGATTTTTTTTTTTTGTCAGGGTGGTGTAGTAAAGGTGAATATAACAACCAATTTAGTTCTTCAGCCTCAAATCACTGAGGTCATTTTAATTTCAATCTGAGACCAAGATCAGGGACAAGGCATGGGATCAGTGGCAGGTTCTAGGTGGAGACAATATACAAAAGATATCACAGTTTTATCCCCAAACACTTAAGTTTATTTCCAACTCTTTATGTCTTTTTTTACATCTATTTTGATAATTGAAGTCCCAATCAGTTAATCAAATTTTCCTAAAAAAAACTTTTAATAGGAAAGTAGAAAGGAAGGAAGAAAAGAAAGAAGGAGAGAAGGAGGGAGGAAAAGAAGGAAGGGAGAGAAGGAAGGAACAGACAGGAGGAAGGAGGAAAGGAAGAAGGGAAGGAAAGAAGGAAGAAGGGGAGAGAAGGAAGGAAGCAGGGAAGAAAGGAGAGAAAGAAAGAGGGAAAAGGGGATAAAGGAGGGAAGGAATGATAGGATGGAGGAAAGAGGGAGGGAAATAGGTAGATATGGAAGGAGGGAGGGAAGGATGGAGAAAGTAAGGAAGGAAGACAGGAAGGAAGGAAAGAAGGCAGAAAGGAAGGAAGGAAGGAAGGAAGGAAGGAAGGAAGGAAGGAAGGAAGGAAGGAAGGAAGGAAGGAAGGAAGGAAGGAAGGAAGGAAGGAAGGAAGGAAGGAAAAGCGAGGGGGAGGGGGAAGAAAGGAAGGAAGGTGTAAAGTTCTGATCATCTCTCAGTTGTAATCCTTCTCTGGGAGGAGGTTTCTTGTCTGTATAATCTTTTCCTCTATGAGTAGGTTTCTTGGGAGGCTTCTGGAGTCTCCAGCCAGCCTCTTCTTCTTCCTGAATCCTGGCTCTGAACCTCCTCCAGCTCTTGTCCTTCCCCTATCCAGAGTGCTTGTCCAGACCCAATGTTGCCTCTTTTATCCTCCCAGAGAATGGGTGTGGGATAATGCAAGGGCTTCTGGAAAGAAGTACTCCAACCAATGAGCTTGCTCCTCTTAGAATCTGAGCCAGAGAACTATCAAGTCAACCCGAGTTCTCACCTTTTAATTGTCCAGACAACCTGAATTCTCACCTTGTCATTGTCCAGACAACCTGAGTTCTCACCTAGTAATCCTAACATCTCCCCATTTCTTTTGATTTAGAACATAGGATAGTCATGACCTTGAAACATAAATCCATCAATATGGGAGGTATTACACATAATTACATAAATTACATAAGCACATAGTAACATAGTAACATAATGCTAGAAGTATATAACAAATAACACGATCAAATAATCATAAATTGAAAATTTATAAATGTCCATAAGTCCATTAGTCTCATCTTGTGTTAGGAAGTCCAATGATTCCTGCTGGTTTTTAAAGTTCTTTAACAGTCTTCTTATTAGGCATGCTCTTTCAGTGTCAGATGTTTCTTAGATTTTCTCCTTTATTTTGAGGTTTTTCTCTTTTTCTGTCTCTCTCCAGGTGCTTGTTGCCACCCATCTATTTCCTTCTTCATCTGTTTTCTTCTGTATGTTAAAATACAAGCAAACCCTCTCTCCCAGGCAGTGAACCTATCTAATTTCCTTCTACTTACCACTTTCTAAATCTCTTCTCATCATCTGGCAATTACATTGGAGTTGTTTGCACTGGACACAGCCCTGTTGGTTTAAAAGGCCTGTATTCTCTCCAAGTATAATCCATTTTTGCAATCTGATTGCCTTTTGGCTGATTTATCAGGTAATCCCTTTCTGCCATGTGATTACTTTTCTGCTAGTTGATCAAATCAGAGTCCTGATCTTCTAAAGGTTCTTTGGGTGTAACATCAGCTGCCATCATGCCCCAACTCTTTTTTGCCTGGGGCCCTGGACCTGGGTCCCTTATCCCGTTTCCCTGAATTAGTCTACACTCTGATGCCCAATGGAGTCCTCTGTTGCATTTTGGACATGGGGTTTTAGGTCTTCTTTCACCTGTATTCTCACTGTATCTCTATATCTACACTGAGCTCTTAGATGCCCAATTTTTCCACATTGAAAACATCGGCGAGTTTCTCTAGAAGTCCCTTGCTAGGAGGGACCCTGTCTTTCCATATTCATCATTGTCCGGGTGTAAAAAACATTTGTTCCCACTGTAGCACAGCGTCTTATGATCTCCTCTCTAAAGGAGCATCTTTGTCTAATCCCCATATAATTCTTTTGCAAATCCCATTGGCATTTTCCTTAGCCAGATGTCTGGTCATTATTTCTGTAGCTGCATTTTCTCCAATAGTTCTTTTGACAGCAGTTTGCAAATGTCCCACAAAATCTGCAAAAGGTTCATTGGGACCTTACTCTATTTTAGTGAAAGCCTCTCCCCGATCTTTCTGTCCAGGGAGGACACCCCAAGCTTTTATTGCAGCCTTAGCAATTTGCTCATATATTGTCATGGTATAATTAATCTGTTCTGAATTCTCTCCATACCGACCTTAACCAGCTAAGTGCTCAAAAGTGAATTGTGTGTTAATTCCTATTTCCAAATTGCATCTGACTTGAATTTTACATGATTCATGAAACTCCGCAAGCCATAGCAAATTTTCTCCAGGTTGCAAGCATGTCCTTGTTATGGATTTCCAATCATTTGGGGTTAGGACTTCATAAGACAAACCATCTAGTAACATTTTAACATAAGCTGATGTAACCCCATAAAGGGTACAACCTTTTTTCAAATCCTTAATTTTATTCAAATCTAAAGGTGCATATTTTCTCCTTTTATGACCTACAGAATCAATCTCTTCAATCACAGGATATGCATGTATAAAATCACTTATATCCTGTCCTTCTCTCTTAGCTTTAACCAATGCTTTTTCTAATTTTGCCATAGGCTTAGGCTGCTTCACAGGCAATTCTGTTTGTGTTTCTGCTTCTTCCCCTCCTTCTTCTTCCTCCACCTCTGAAGGTGGAGTTGATGTGGGCCTGTCAATAATCTGCTCTCTAGGCAGGGTTGAAGCTTCTTCAAGAGAATCATACCCTAATTCCTCATTTAAATCCTCTTGCTCTAGGGCAAGATCTTGATCTTTCCTTTTTTCCTCACACTTCCTCCTCTGTTCATTTTTAAAACTCCCTTCTCCTACAACTTGCTTGATAGTTTAAGGCTAATTGAACTATGTTGTAGATATAAAATACTTCTGCAGAAATTGAATGAGGCCCATTTTTTTGCATGAAATTCTCTCATTTCAACTCCCACTAGCTTCCATTTATCTACATCTATCTTTTCTTCCTCTAAGAACCAAGGGGATGTGCGTCTTAATGCAGCCAAGAGGTTAGCAATCTGTACTCAGGTTACAAGTAAACTCTGATCCTCAATTATCTTGATTATACTCTCTATAGTACCACTCCTGAATGGGGCTGGAGCTGAGGCTGCCTGTGGGGCTGGGGTTGAGTCGGCTGAGGTCACTAACATCTGCCCCATTTCAGCTACAAGAGATTGCTGGTTTAGCCCTTAACAAGTTAAGTTCCTTATTTATATATTAGCACGCTCACTTAATCTTTAACGAAGTTTCCTCATTACCCACAGTTCTGGGTCAGAGAGACTGAGATCTGGATCAGAGGCTTTTGCACTGGAATCAGGATTGTGTTGGTCCCTGTTCAGGCACCAAATTGCTATGGTCCAGTCTAACTCCTCTGAAGGGCTCAAGGAAAGGTCCTGGCCCCACGTTAGGCACCAATTGTAAAGTTCTGATCGTCTCTCAGTTGTAATCCTTCTCTGGGAGGAGGTTTCTTTTCTGTATAATCTTTTCCTCTATGAGTAGGTTTCTTGGGAGGCTTCTGGAGTCTCCAGCCAGCCTCTTCTTCTTCCTGAATCCTGGCTCTGAACCTCCTCCAGCTCTTGTCCTTCCCCAATCCAGAGTGCTTGTCCAGGCCCAATGTTGCCTCTTTTATCCTCCCAGAGAATGGGTGTGGGATAATGCAAGGGCTTCTGGGAAGAAGTACTCCAACCAATGAGCTTGCTCCTCTTAGAATCTGAGCCAGAGAACTATCAAGTCAACCCGAGTTCTCACCTTTTAATTGTCCAGACAACCTGAATTCTCACCTTGTCATTGTCCAGACAACCTGAATTCTCACCTAGTAATCCTAACAGGAAGGGAAGAGAAAAGAAGAGAAAGGAGAAGGAAGAGGGAGGGAGAGGAGAAAAAGAAAATGGATAAGCATTTATTGAATGTATATTTAATTAACAAATATGGCAATTAGTGCTACTATTATCCTAATTTTAAAATTGAGGAAAGAGATCAAACTTAAGTCACTTAACCAGAGAAACCAAAGAAACATTCTAAATCAAATCAAATTTGAATTCAGATCTTCCTGACTTCCAGTTCAGTGCTCTGTTTATTGCCCTTTCCAAGCTCTAAATAGATAATGATAAGAATTTCATCCTAATCCCTCTCTCCCTTTCTTAACAATCAAGTGTTGCTAAAAGAGGCTACTTTTCCCACATACTTGTGGATAATTTATTCTTAAATCATGACTTAATATTTATTTGGGGAGTACTTAATGCTAATTTATCTCAAATTGGTATAGTGGATTCCTTAGGGCTCATTTCTCTAAACAAACAGTTCTGGGGTGTTTGTGTAACAGACAATTCTGAGATCTTGGTCAGATTTCCCTAGTCTCTGTACGTTTCTAAGCTCTAAGAGCTTTATATTTTTTTGTTTGTGTGTTTTCAGTTTTTATTAACTCCATCACTGAACCGGAGCCTTGACATAGTTCAGCATTAGTTCTTACTCAAAACATGGAAAAACCACCTCAGGGAGTTCTATTTATTATCAAAGCTTCCAAAAAAACATTGACATTAATTCTAATGAATCCTTTAAATATCTCAACAGCCAAAAGGGATCTAAAGACCATTGGACTAGGGAGGAGGTATACAGGGAATAGTCAAAAACTAGGTCAATTTGAATGAAATCCAAATTTTCAGAGTTTTGTCGAAATCAATTGGAAACAAGAGTGGAAAGCATCACAGGGCTTCACTTGAAGTTGAGTCCGGTAATAATCAGGTAGTGGATGCCACATACCACCAAAGAACTAATTCATCAAAGAAGTGAAAGAAAAGCAATGTTTATAAAGCATCTGGAGAGCCTTAAACACAATGTGCTATTTAAGACTCCAAATTGAGCCTTGACTCAGCCCTCGATGTTTATGGATTGTGGCATTTTTAGAGCCCTCCAAAGTACAGTGACAGCTCTCTGCCTAGTCGACAGAATGACTGGAGTCTTGCTAACTTAAACATTTGATGGAGTATTCCTTCTGGCAGAAGAGTAAATGGGCTATCTCTGAGCGACTGAAGTTCAAAATGTGGAAGACTTGCATGTACTTCCCCACATGCCACGTATTATCATCTAGATCTGAAAAAAGGCAAACTTCGTCCTAAGACAAAGTACCTAACACATTTCTACAATCAATAACTTACAGTTGTCCTCCCCTGGCGTCAATTGTCCAGACATCACAACATCACACCAATCCAATTATTATTATTATTATTCAGCCATATCAGCATCACATAGGTAATTTGTAAAGTGAATTGCTCTCCCAAACATTTATTATTTATGTTCTTTTTAATCATTTGAAGGTTGAAACAAATGAGGGAGTCAGCATGGTACAGTCAAGAGATAGTTGGATCTGAAATCAAGAGGACCAAGGTTTGAATCTTAACATCAGGATAGTTTAACAATAACAGATGTCTCATCAGTCAACAAACATTTAATTACCAGCTGCCATGCTTAAGACAGTTAAGGATAGAAGGGGGTGAGGAGAAGAGGATGAAGAAGTAATCTTTACTCTCAAGTGGCTTATGCTCTAATAAGGAAGCAGCACATGAATATGTGTAAATAAAATCAATCCTGCCAGGATAGATGCAAAATAAAAATTATATAGTTAGGGAGGGAGGGAGGCCACTAAGTGTTGAAGAATTCAGGGAAGATTTAATATAGAAAGATATGCACCTTAAAAGAATTGAGAGATTTTATGATAAGGAGATGAGAAAGTAGTGTGTTTTGCACATGGGAAAAATCTGTGCAAAGTCATAGAAGTGAGGTATGGAGTATTACACATTAGAAATGAAGAGAAATTAATTTATTTGAACCAAAGATTATTATAAAGTACACAAGAAACACTAATATACAAGGTGAATAACCATTTGTAAAAACTTTAAAGCCAAACAGGAGAGTTTATAATTGATCCTTAAGGGAACAGGGAACCACTGAAATTAAGATAGTGACTTAGTTACATTTGGGATCAAAGATAATCACTTTGGCAAATGTCTGAAGGATGAATAGGAATGAGAAAAGAAAGGAAGTCATTGCAATAGTATAGGTAGATAATGACTATTATAAATAGATTCAATTTCAATAGTATAATTAGTTATAAGTGTGTCAATTCAGATGACAGCTTTGTGAATAAATAGAAGAGGTCTAATGAGAGACATATTTGGATCAGATATATGAGATAAGGGGAAATGAGCAAAGGATAATGTTAAGGTTATGTAACTGGTAAATGACAGAATGGTGGTAACTGGCAGACATAGAAAAACTTGAGAAAAGAATATGTTGAGGATCTATTAGAAAAAAACAAAAAACAAACAAACAAAAAACAAACAAACAAGAAATCTTCTTTGTAAATATTGAGGTTAAAATGTCCAATATGTAGATGCTATTGTTGGACTGAAGTTACATTCCATTCCATTTATTAAAATCCTGGGGCTGGAAATATAAAGATATTTTACTCTTTTGCATAATTAAATCATGGCAACAAATGAGGCCATTAAAGGGGGAAAGATAGATAAAGATAGCATAAGGGTGAGGACAGAGACAGAGAGAAAGAGAGAGAGAGAGAGATAGCAGCAGAGAGATGAAAATAAAGATAGACAAAGAGAATTACACAGAACAAGAG
The DNA here is from genome assembly GCF_048593235.1 of Sminthopsis crassicaudata. NCBI lineage: Eukaryota > Metazoa > Chordata > Mammalia > Dasyuromorphia > Dasyuridae > Sminthopsis > Sminthopsis crassicaudata. Next base: position 259,830,459 of record NC_133621.1, read on the forward strand.
GGAGAGACAGAGACAGACAACAATATCAATAGAGAGATGGAGAGAGACAGAAAAAGACAAAGAAATAGAAAGAGAGAGATGATAAGAAAAATAGACTTAAGAGAGAGAGAGAGAAGAGAGTAAATAGAAAAGAATTCAGGACAGAGGTTTAGGAAACATATGATCCAGGTAGGCAATTGCTACCAACAAGATTTGACTTTGTTTATCCAGGGCCTAGTCATTGGACCTGGGATTTGAGGACAATATTTCAGTACATTAAGGCAAAAGCCCATTTATGATATCTGTGATTACTGGATAATAGTTTAATTTACAGTGTAATTAATTAATTAATAGCTTAATAACAGTGTCTTCATCTTCTTAATAAAAATAATGAATTAGATGGCCATTAAAGTTTCTTTAAGATTTAAATGTATGATCTTGTGATTTATCTAGTTTTTCTATCATTTAAAATATAAGTCATTAAACTTTTATTGTTGTTGTTTCAAAAGAAGAAAACCAAAATCTTTGATTATTTGATGTTAGGTATGGAAACAGAGCTTGGTCCAGTTCATACCCAGTCAGATGATTGCTAAATTTTCAGTGTGAACATTTACATCTTGGAAATTGGCATATGTTACAAATCAAGGCTTAATTCAGTGTTTTGCTAATTGACTAGATTTAAGAAAGTGGTAGTATAAATGCTGATAAAGCAGATTAAATTTAAAAGTGTATTAAGAATTTTTGGAAAGCCAGTATTTGAATGTTTAGTAGTACATCCCTGTTTAGAAAGGGTATAACTGGTTAAAGTCAGTTGATGAAAATGACTCTCTAAGGAATTTCAGTGACTTGTCCAAACTCATAGTGATGATAGGTGCCAAGATTCAAACTCAGGTTCCATGATATCAATTTCATTGAGATGCGTTCCTCTGGAATATTCTGACTCACATGAAATAATATATAGAAAATGCCTTATAAAGCTTGAAATACTATTATTATAGATATTATTATTATTATCTATTGTTATCATCATGATTGTCATTATCACTGATGTTATCTGTAAAGATCAATACACTATATATTTAATTAGAAAGCATCTATTATTACAAAAATCATAAACAAATATGTATGAATCACACATTTTCTTTTATTTTTTTAATGATAATATTTAACAGATTTAGATAGGAAATGATAGGGATAAATATATTCTATTAAACCAGTAGAAGGACCTTCTGATTATAACTGGGTACTCTGGTAACCCCTGAATCCCACATGAACAATCAGAAATCCAAACTCTGGAAGGACCTGTTTGTCTGTAAGAATTCTTGTAGATTCCTATGGGGCAGAGCTTCATTTAAGGACATATTGTACAAACAGTCCTGCTCACAATTTACAAAATAACCTTTTGTGCCCATAGTATGCAAAAGTCTTGCTGATTTATTAGTCTTTCAAGGCATGCCCTGACTTGAAAGGGTTTTGTTGATAACTCCAAAATATTTGACAGGAAAGAAAGGAAAGAGGACAGGGAAGGGAGAGGGAGAAAAAGAGGGAGGGAGAAGGAAGAGAGATGGAGACAGAGAGAGACAGAGAAACAGAGACAGAGAGGAAAGAGAGAGGGGGGGAGGGAAAGGGGGAGAAAAGGAGGGAAGGAGAGAAGGGGGAACTAACTTCATAGCCTTTGAAATGTTTCCCATTGACAAATGCATTATTCTTGAAATCATTCTGGTCCCCAGTTTCCTCATATACAACATGAGAGAGAGTTGAACTAGGAATAGAGAGAGTTATAAGGGACTTTGTAAGGAAACTTGTCCAAGCCCTCATTGGAGAGATTGGGGAATAAAAAGCAAGGAAGCTAAAAGGCTTGTACAAATTCATAGATATGATTAAATAGCACATGGGACTTGAATGAAAATACTTTGATTTCAAAGTTATCTTTTAAAATATGTTGTATAATTTTACTGTAAATTTACTTCACACACACACACTTGCTTAAAATGTATTATTTTTTAAACTTTTCTGACTTCAGTTAATAGACTTACTTCCTTTGAAATAGTTGATATTTCTAAGCATGTATAATCAATTATGAAATTACTGGTCTGAAAAAAAATAGAATTCAAATTCTATTTCAGATACTAACGCAAATTACTTAAGATGTATGGTAAACAGTAAAAGAACATCTGAGAGTATACATAGGACAAAATGGCTATGACATGCCCATTAAAGACTGTGTGTCTTTTGGAGTATGAAGGTCTATTTATTCATAATAAGATTTTTTTTCTGACACAACACTAAAAACATTACAGTAAACAGCCCAATTGATCTATTTTAATAACATCCCTAACCTTCAATGAATTCTAGTAGTTCCAGGATCAAATATAAAACCCTCTGTGTGGTGTTTTAAAACCTTTCATAAATTGGGTCCTCTCTATAATTCCAGTCTTCTAATTCTTATCCCCTCTATATATTATTCAGTAGCATGGATCTTCTTCCTCTTAATCAATGCCATCTTCCTCCATCCTATATTTTCACTAGATTTCTCCTATGATTAGAATTCTGTCCCTCCTCATAGTTCACTCCTAGCTATCTGGTCTTCCTTCACCTCTTACCTAAAATCCCATTTTCTGCAATGTCTTTTTCAAACACTTCTTATCCCACTGATATTATTTTCAATCTATCTTGTTTGAGGGTATGTGTATATATGTGCATGTGTATGTATGTGTGTAGTTTGGACATAGTTATTTGTATATTATCTACTCACAAGATAATTTTATTTTGAATGGGATATTGTTTTGCCTTTCTTTGTCTCCCCAGTAATTAATACATGACTTGGCACATAATAAGCATTTAACATATTTTTGTTGACTTGTTACAAATGTCTATATAAATATGAATTATTATTTTCCTAATTAGTAGAGATATTTATCAGGGTACTTCTAATCTATTGTCCCTTCTCATAGGCTACTTCATGAAACACTGAATCCAAAGGATAGTAAATAAAGAAAACTGAAGAATTAAAGACTTAAACAGAAATCTAAAGAACAATTGATACTAGTAATCTTTGTGGAGGAGGGCATGTGAAGAACTATTTAAATTAAACTTGATAGAAGTGTAATATAGCTAACTATTGAAAGCTAAAAACAAAACAAAACAAAACAAAAACAAAAACAAAACAAAACAAAACAAACAAACAAAAAAAACAACACTGTATAATGTCCTTCATGGTATTTGCAAAGGGGGTCTGTTGAGTCAAGAGATAGTTGTGAAGAGCATGATCTCTGAAAATTAAAGAAAAGTCTATAAATGAAATAAGAACCCAAGTTTTAGTTATTGGCTTGCTGCCTCTTTTATTAGTGGGGAGGATGAGGATTTTCTCTCTCCACTCCTATCCCATGAGATTGTGAGCTCCTTGAGGGCAGGTACTGTCTTTGTAATTTTTTCTTATTATTTCTAGCTCTGAGCATAGCACTTTATCTGATATATAGTAGATACTTAATAGATATTTAATGAATTTAATATAATTTATTATTATATAACCATAAGTAAGTTAAAATCTTTCTGATTCTTTTTTTATCTGAAAAATGGGGAAAAAAAAGCTTTAGCTCATGTCTCATAGGTTGTAAAGATTATTTGAAGGAGTATGTGTAAAATGCTTTGTATATCTTAATATGTTTCCTGTGCCAATTATTATTATGGTAATACAATTAGATCATTGTTAAAGTGTCACTAAGTATATCTATTCTGAAAACTTCTCCCTTCTATAAAAGCTTGATTATACTATGGATTGGGTTATAAATTGCCCACAGGACAAATAAGACTCCTGTGTACAAAATGGCATCAAATTCATCTTTTCTCAAAAGAACACAAAAGCAATTACAACTCAATTATTTGATTTGTTCAAACTGTTTATTAAACAATCACTCCTTGCTAAACACATTGCTAGGCACCAGGGATATAAATTACTAGCAATAGTTCCTAAATGTAGGTATTCATCCTGGTTCCCAAGAATGTTTAAAATACTAGTATACTTTTTTCACTAAAGTTTGGCATGGTCATAAACCCATGATTCTAAAATAAATACTTATTAAACATGGCATCCAGAATGATAAGCCATCTGCAATCTGCAGAATTACAGCCCTAAAATCATTTATTATCATGTACAAGGCAATATGCTAGATATCAATGAGATAAAGATAAACAACATTTTCTCTGTCTTCCAGGAAAGTATAACCTAATGGGGTGAAGTTGATGAAAGGAACTGCTAGGCTGGGCTTACTCAATAAAAAGAAATTCATTAGAAAAATATGAACTTAGAATTTTTCATAGGAACAGAGAAGAAAGTTGGAAATAACCTTTCTTAAGGGAGAGTAGGATTCAGGTAATCCAAAGGAAACAAAAGGTTATGGAATTAGAACTGAAAAGGACCTCAGAAACCATCTATTTCAGTCCTCTCAATTTACAGTTGAAGACATTAGCGTCCAAAAAAAAGACTAATTAAATTTCCCAATATCACAAAGTTAATCTATAGACAATCTCATGGGCTTAAATTCTAAAAAGGAATTGGCCTACAAAAAATGAGGAGCTGTGAACAATAAATTTTTGACATCAGAAAATTAAATTATTTTAAAGAGAAAAAAATGGCAAAAATATTGTGACATTGATATTTATCACTTTGTCACTTTAGCCCTTATAATCTTTCTCTATTCTAGGTTTCTATACTAATTAATCACCACTCTTCTTCCTGTTTTCCTCAATTTATCAAATGTTTCTTATTGCTATTTTCTATATGTGAGATTTCTAGATGTGATCTACCAAGACCAAAGTATGAAGAAAATATCAATCCCATCCCGGGAAAGTATACCTTTCCTAATGCAATTCAAAGTAGCATAACTTTGTGGCTGTGGCTGTGGGTGAGTATTCTAATTTATATAATTAAGAAAACATAAGGGTTTTTTAACTTGAGTATAACATTTTACACTTATACTAATTGAAATTATGACGAGATTTAATCTACTGTGAAAATCCATAATTTACAAACTATAGACTGTGTGTGAAACTTGTCCTGCTACCTGTTTTCATAGAGCTAATGAAGATTTGTTTTACATGTTTAACAAAGGAATTTTTAAAAAGTAGATATTTCAAACTATAAAAACAAAATAATCTTAGCTGGCAGGTATATAAAACCAGTCAGCAGGTTAGATTGGGCTCTAAGCTATTGCTTATTGACTTTGATCTAATTTTTTAATACTCTAGTTCCTTACTCTAACTTTCAACTTGTAGATTCTTCCTTTCATTTTTGTGCTACTGACAAATTTGATAAGCACACCACCTGTGTTTTTGCTATTATTGCTGTTGTTGTTGATATTTTTAATCTTCGTGGTCAATAAAAAATGTTAAATATCATAAATTTGAGTCAAGGTTTATATATCAAAGTGATGATTAAAAAATGAATAACTATTACCCCAAGCAATGAGAAAAAAACTGGCCCAGATAGATAAATGATGTTTAATTAATATAGAAACCTAGGATAGAAAAAGATTTTAAGGGCTAAAGTGACAAAGTGATAAATATCAATGTCACAATATTTTTACTACCTTTTTTTTTTCTTTTTAAGATAATTTGATCTTGTGACATCAAAGTGATACAGTTAAATTTCAGAGCTGGAATTTGAATACAGCTTTATTTTCATTCCAACATAACTCCCTATTACCAAGTGATCTTTGAGTTGCCATTTATCTAGCTCCAAAAAATATCTAATTATTATGTCATGTAGTACATATCACTATAATCTCTGCAAGAATATCATGAAATACATCAAATGTTTTGTGTTATGAGCCAGAACTCTGAATTTGAAATAAAGGATTCTTACAAGGTGCTAAGTCAGTGGAATTGATAGAGACAATGGTTATTTAGCATGGTACTTAACAGTTTTCTAGTTCAGTACATGTACTAAATACTTACTATAGTTCTACAAGATTTACACTTATGATAAGAGAGCATATAAGCTCAGACAAATTCAGCCAGAATCAGAACTGGAAGTCAGAGACACTGGTGGTGGTCCTCCTGCCTCCCCCACAGAAACCAAGACACATTCAGGAGACTCTCAAGAAGCCGGCAGAGGCAGAGAACAAAAAGAAGTGATGGCAGGAGCTCAAGCTCTCAGAACCAAGGAGAAAGATAAGAAAGGTAACCAGGCCCCAGGAAAGGAGACAAGGCTTTGAAAGAGATAATAAAGAATTTGGACTTTACCCCCTGGCTGTACTTGTAGTGATTACTGAACTGAAAGGAAGGATGCTCCCAAAGATCTCTAGGAAACCAAAACAGAGAACATTATACTTTGCTAAAGTTGACATAAACCATATCTTTAACATTTACCTGATTTACTTGTTTATCAAGCATATATTTAAAGGGGGAGGGGGAGTTAGTTTAGTCTGACATATTTTTAAAGAAGCCATATTTGTTCTTAGTAATTACTACTTCTATTTATAAACTTTCATTAACCATCTTTTTAATTATCTGTTATAGAAGTTTCCCACGATTTGAAGTTACAATCACTGTTTGTAAATTCTGTCCTTATCCCTTGCCTCTTTTAATGAGGGCAACATTTGCTGAAATTTCTTTCTTTTCAATTTTATTATTTATTTTTGACATTTTTTTAAAGTTGGGTTCCAAATTTTCTATCTCTATTACTCACCTCCCCATCCACTAAGAAGACCAAAAAGAAAAGTCAATTATACATGTAAAATCATACAAGATATATTTCCATATTAGCCATATTACAAAAAAGAAAAAAAAAACAACTAACAAAACAGGAAAAGTACCTCAATTTGTACCATAATCTTTGGTTCTTCCAACTTCACTTTGCAACAGTTGATATAGGTCATGCTATGTTTTTCTTTGCTTGTTTTCTGAAATCACTCACACTAGCCATTTCTTATACTCCATCATAATCATATGCCACAATTTGTACTTCCAATCAGTTTCTTTTTTTCTGACATTTAAATTTTTTTTTTTGAAAACAACTCACTGCATATGTTTATTATCTTCCCTAATTGAATTCCAATTGAGTGTGTGTGTATATGTATATGGCTACATACATACACACACACACACACATACACACAGACACACACACACACACACATTCTTCCCTCTTTGAAATAATTCTAATTTGAGTGAGATTCAAACATTTTCTATCTTACCCATATTTCTTTCTCCACTATAAAGGTTCTTCCTTGCATGGCTCTTTTATATGAGAAAAATGTTCCCATTTTACCTCTTTCCCTTACTTCTTCCAGTTCCTGCCTCTTTCTTATTATTTCATCTTTTTTTGTTTTGTTTTGTTTTTGTTTGTTTTTTGGGAGAGATAAATACAAGCAATTCAACCTTTTTCTATGTAGACTTCTTCTGTCTTAATAATAATAACATTTTTAGGAGTTATATGTATCAGTTTCCATGTAGGATTATACAATTGATGAACATCTACTCATTTTTCCAGTTCTTTGCTACCACAAAAAGAACAGCTACAAACATTTTTGTGCATGTGGGTCTTTTTCCCATCTTTAAGATTTCTGTGCAATACAGAACCAGTAATAGCACTGCTGGGTCAAAGGTCATCTTTTTCTTAGATATTTCACCTTGTCTTCTTTCCTCCCTCCTTTTGACTTTGTTTTGTTTTTTGATATCTCAGGGTCATTATTTTTCAATTGCCCAATTATATATTTTTTAAATATTTTCTTCAGTGAGGTTTTTACTGCTGTGTTCCATTTGTCCAATTCTTCTATTTAAGGAGTTCTTTTCTACAATTAATTTTTATACATCCTTTTCCATCTGGCCTATTCTACTTATTATAAAACATCCATGAGTTGAACTGAACATAATCCAAAGTCTCAGAAGTATTAATATTAAATATTATATATATTTATATTGTATGTATACATATTATACATAATATGTATATATATATATTATATTATATTAAAGTCTTGCATCTTTTCAGAGAAGATAATTGTTCACCAGGTATAATTTATTCTGTCCTTTCATTGATCAATTTAATTTCCAATGGAAATTCCTAATTTGAAATACTTGAGAAGTTATTTTCACAGGTTAAGCAAAAATAAGATTCATATGTTTTAAAGACAATCATAAAATGAAACTAAAAAGAAAGACTTTCATTATTATAATTACGATCTCTTGACTATAATGAAATAAAAGAGAACTAGTAATTGTAAATGAGGAATAGAAACACTGTGGAGAGAAATCTTAGTCACTGTGAGTTGGAGGGAGGAAAAGGTTATCGATTCATAAAGGTTAGCCCAAATGGAGTTTGGTTTTGTGGTACTATGAGGAGGGAAATAAAAATAAATAAAAAATGGAAAAGTGTTGAAGTTTCAAAAGGATTCAAGATTCTCACATTAGTTTGTTCATAGGTTATTTTCTTCAAGATTTGTTGTGCTTCTTTTACAACATTTTTAATTTTCTTCTTGTAAATGATATTTCTTTTTTCAGTTTTTCTTCTATTACTCTCATCTCTTTTTAAAAACTTGTGTTCAGGAATTTTTGTTGGGCTTATTTCCAATGAACATGTTTCTTTAAGTCTTTGCTCATACTTTTTTTCTGAATTTATGTCTTAGTCTTTCTTCCCCCAGTAGTAGTTTTTTATAGCTGAAGCCATTATTGTTGTTATTTGGTCATTTTCTCAATCTATTTTGTTGGCTTTAGACACTGTGCTAACATTTGACTCTGCTTACCTGGTGGGAGGTAAGTAAGGTGCAAGATCCCAAAATTCAGGTTGTGTGGTGTGTGTGTGTGTGTGTGTGTGTGTGTGTGTGTGTGTGTGTGTTTTACTGTTCTGAGAACTAGTTGAAGGCTTCTGCAACTTTTCAAGTTTTCCAAGGTGCTGTAATCCAGGGAGAAATGTGGTCACTGCTCTCTTGTTCTGTGATCTTGTTTTTATCTAGAAAGTGCCCTGCTCCCCTGTAGATTACAAGTGTAGTGTTTCTTTTGGTCCTGGAACTATGCTGTGCCCCACTCCCTTGCTCCATTGAGATATCTTCAGTATACAAAAATAGTTTTTAGGGAATTGGATGAATATAAAGACTGTGAGGTAGTAGCTAAAGGATATGGAAGCTTATTGGAAGTTCAAAGATGAAGCTCTAAGTATCAAGTTTGAGAAATATAATCAGAAGATATAAATCCAAAGGAGAAGAATTTTTTTGTAGGGGAGAAAGGGTCTGTATATTGCAGTATCTACCAGCAAAAGTTTTGTCAAGTTTGAGACAATTTGTGTTACCAAGAACCAGAAATATACTTTAGTTGTATTTATAATCCATTAAATGAATTGGGTACGACAATGATAATCAAAGAATCTCTTACTTGAATATTTTAAATGATTGCAAACATTGCTTTTATGAGACCACACATTTTGATGTTGATCAACTCTGTTAAAAAGTTCCTTACAATTTCACTAAAAATTTTATCAATCCTAATAAAATTGAATTAAATCTACTCTAAAAATTTACAAAATTGTTATAGTTGATTCAGCACCACTTTTACCTCCTGTGCCTTTGAAGAATCATCATCATATTTTCATTTTAGGGAAATTTTTTCCCCTGGAAAAATTACTATCCCATAAGTAAAAAAATAAATTTAAACAAAATTTCTTCTGGACATAATCCTTCATTTATTCCCAGTTAAGAGTGTATTTTTAAATTTTTATTCATATGCTTTGGTGTAGGACCAAGTATATTTCTTAGACAAATTTCCTAAAAACAAAAATTGTTTCTTGGATATTAATAAGTTTCATGTATTTTCACACTAAACTAGCCTTTCAATCCATCCAAGATTTTAGGAAAACATTTACTAAATATAATCTAACTTTGAAAGAAAATATCATTGTAAATAAAATATAATATGCTTGCATTTAAAGATGAAAATATTATAAAAATATAATGGAAAATTTAAAAATAAAATATATAAAAATAAATGATTATATTGCTATCTATTGTGACTGTTACATTAATAATGATTAATAAATACATTAATCAATAGAGAAGAATCACTAGACAATGTTGTAACTAGAGAATTTTATGACCAATGAGGAAATGTAAGATTGTATTGAAAGTTTCAGAAGGATTCAAAATTATCACATTACTTTGTCCATAGGCAGTTTGTTAAGTTAAAAGTTATTTAGGAGTATTATTTTTTTTCCATTTTAAAAAATTAAATTAATTTGATATAAGCACTATTTTTAGTCTTACATCAATGTGCTACCTTATCTTTCCTGTACTCTTGCTATATAGGGCCAATAAAAGAGAATACAAATGTCACTGTTAATATTCTATGAAACATTGTACCCTACATTAGCAAGCATGCATATATCTTAATTTAATGCTATACATTCTAGTGTTAACTGTAAAGGTGTGGTATTTTAGGAATAAATTCTGTTTTAACTTGTAATAATAATTTGGAATTCAGTCTTTGTAGACTGGGGTCTTTATGTCTCAGAGAGTAAGAAAAGACATTAAGTTTACTAACAGGCTATATACTGAACAGTTATTAATCCAAGAAATGAAAGCTACAATTTAAGCTGCAGTCGGTGGGTCTAAGTGGACAAAATAAATTTAGGGAAGTATATAGTCTTACTAATATTTTCTTTTAGCAGACTAATTCAACTCATTTTCTTTGATTATTGACAGATGAGTTCTAGTGGGTATATTTGTATGTGTATGTGTTTGTGTATGTATTTGTGAGTATTAAATTGTTTTTTGATTCTGAGTTAAGTTACCAGAAGAGAGTAAATGAATTTGGGCACAGCAATACACTAATAAATTTTTTAAAAGAGATTGCATTGACATTACTATTATTATCAGTGTTACTATAATTATTTATTTATTATTATTGTTAGAGGCTGTTTCTCTCTATTTCTCCAAGTGTGGAACTGAAGCAGTCATTCCTGGGCCCAAACCTAATACTAATCAGCATGGAAGCTTTGACCCACTCTGTTTCTGGGTCATTTTGCAACTCTCTGAGCAGTTTCCACTCTAACCCCAACTCACTTATTTGTGCCACATCTGATTAAATTATCACACTACAACTCTGGATTTCTTAGCTCAATGATTCCACCAGCTTCTCTCTTCCTAATAGCAGATATTATAAATGTATAATCTACACTAGGCAGATTTGAGATTGATGTGGAAGTAAACATCCCAGTTTCAACATGCTAATTAGCAGTCCAGAAAGCCTTCCTACATTGCATAAATTTGCAATAAAATAATTTGTTATGTAGGTAAAATGTAAAATTAAAAGAGAATATAAGTAGGGTAAGAACAAACAAAATTAGAGGTGATTTTTTTCTTAAAGTCCAAGAACCCCATTATTTAAAAATTGACTTTTGGATGCTTTGTTTTTACTTTGCTGTTATTTCCAATGAACCTTGTTCCCTTCAGTCTCCCTCCCCAAACAAACACTATCCTAATCTCCAGCATAGATACTTCAGTTTTTAAAAATTTTAAATGTTTAAATAACTTGTGAATTGATCCAAATATTCTATAAAGTTATTCAGAATTATGGTTTAAAATTACCATACCCAATACTCTTTAACTCAGGGAATCCAACTATTAGGCATATATTTCAAGGAAGTAAAAAAAAAAAAAGGGGGGGGTCACAGGTCACATATACACCAAACTATTCATAGCAATTTTTTTGTGGAAAGACCCACTGATAAGAAAATTATTAAAATTTTTGTGATACTTGAATTAAAAGGGTATTACCACCCAGAAAAAATTAAGAATTCGGAGAAATTTGAGTATTTAAAAAATGCATACAGCAATGCGGATTGAACTAAACAGAACCAAGTAAAGTATATACACAACAACTGCAGAAAGAATAAATAATATTGAATCCTACATATATAGAAAAAAGTCAATCTTGACCCTGAAAATAAATAAGAAACTATATTTCTTTGTACTTTTTGACTAGGAGAGGTATTATGAAAGTAGAAAATTGAATAATTTTTCCAGATTGGATTAATAATGTTTGAAGATTTTATTAAACTGCTATTTTCCTTTCCTTTTCAAATTTTTGTTCCAAGAATGGTTCTTTGGACAAGAGAAGTAAGGAGAGATATAAAAGTGAAGGTTATATAAATTCAAAGATATCCATGTCTTTTAAAAATATGTTTAAAGAACATAATTGTCAGTAACATATGACAATACTTGCTTCATTCAAGATGTTTTTAGCACTTTTCAGAGAGTTGGGAGTCGTGCTTTATCACCAAGATCCTAGAGTCAAGATAGTCTTCTTATCCCCTTCCTGAGAAACGACATGAGAAAAAAAACAACTTTGAAAGTGTTTTCAATTGACAAAATATAATATAGCTGACAAATGGTTTTCTTAAAAAAAGAAAGGTCACCACCAATTAATATAATAAAAAGAAAAAAAAAAACAAAATATTTTTGATTTTTGACACCTATCCTTCTATATTTTGTAATCTGAAAGTTCCTAAAATATACTGCATCATTAGAGATATCCTGTAAGAAGCTTATCATTTAAAGATATTTAGAAAGTAATAGAGAAAAGCAACCAAAATCAATAACATTTACCTAATGGCTTTTTTGGGTAGAAGAACATAGACAGGACCACAAATCTCTTTCCTTCACCCTCAGATTGGGCGATTCAATAAATATACAGTTTGTATTAAAGAGTAGAAGGATTTCTTCAGTGGTGTGGTGGTAAATGTTTAACAAGCAACTCATGGTAGGGGGAGAGGCACATATAGAAGGATGTTGTTAACTTTAACAAACATTATTAATATTTTCTCTGTCTCTTAAGTTTAGAAAATTAACAAACAACAAATCAAGATCTGTTTTTTTGGCATTTCATATGCATAAATAATTACACTGAAAAATCAAAAATAGGCTTTAGCCAATGTGAACTGCTTCAAACATACCTGTGAATTTCTTCCATCATCATCATCATCATCATCATCATCATCATCATCATCATCATCATCATCATCATCATCATGGAACTGAGTTGTTAGAATTAGAAAAGGAAAACCATAACACATGAGGGACACAAAGAAGCTCCAGAGCCTAGACATAGAATATATTATTCATTATATTCCAGCCAAAAGACTGATTTCATGGTATTGAAGAGTAAAATCTAAGAAAACTAAAAAAGGAAAAAAGAAGCTATAGTATGAAGAACTTTGAATGTCAAACATAATTTTCTATTTGTTTCTGAAGGAAATAAAAATCTACTAGAGTTTATTGTTCTGATATAATAGTGTTTTAGGAAAATTATTTTAGTGGATAAAGGGAGAATGGATTGAGAGATTTGAGGCTAGCAGATGAAACAGCAAGCTATATAAATAATCAAGACTAGAGAACTTCCGGGGTGAAGGCAAGATGGGTGGGGAAAAGACAGGGAGATACACAAACTCTTCCAGTTTCACTCAAAAACCACATGAAATCGAACCTCTGAACAGAATCTGATGGAATGATGGAATGAAACCACTTTCTAGATCAAGATACACTGGAAAAGAGAAAGGTCACTCTCACTGGAATGAAAAGGGTGTTCAGCCCAGATCAGACAGACTATGGGAAAGCTGGTGAGAGGGTCCTAACTACAGCAAAACACCAACTAAAACCTTCAGTTCTAGCATAGCAGTTTCCAGAACCAACTCAAAATGCAAACTCTAGGAAATCAGGAAGCAAATTTGAAAATCTACCAGAACTGGATGAATATTTACAAAAATATAAATTGTGTAGATTAACAGAAGAGGAAATAAATTATTTAAATAGTTCCATTTTAGAAAAAGAAATTGAATAAGTCATTAATGAACTCCCTAAGGAAAAAATCTATAGGCCAGATGGAATCACAAGTGAATTCTATCCAACATTGAAAGAATAATTATTTTCAATGCTATGCAAACTATTTGGAAAAATGGGTAAAGGAGGAGTGCTGCCAAATTCTTTCTATGACACAAAAATGACACTGATACTTATACCAGGAAGGTTTACAGAGAAAGAAAATTACAGCCTAATACCCCTAGTGATTATTAATACAAAAATTTTAAATGCAATATTAGCAAAGACATTTCAGCAACTTATCAGTAGGATAATGCACTATGACCAAGTAAAATTTTATACCAGGAATGCAGGGCTGGTTCAGTATCAGGAAAACTATTATCATATTAAACCGCATCAATAATAAAATCAACAGAAATCATATGATAATAACAATAGTTGCAAAAAAAAAACTTTTGACAAAATATAGCACACATTCCTATTAAAAACTCTAGAGAACATATTGAAAAGGGGAGATTTCTTTGAAATAATAAGCAGTATCTATCTAAAACCTACAACAAGCATTATTTGTAATAGAAAGAAGCTGGATGCATTCCCAATAAGATCAGGGATGAAACAAGGATGCCCATTATCACCACTATTACTCGACATTGCTCTAGAAATGTTGGCTTTAGCAATAAGAAAATTAAAAAAAATTATAGGAATTAGAACAGGCATCGAGGAAATAAAACTATTAGTCTTTAAAGATTATATACTTAGAGAATCTTGGGAAATTATTCAAAAAACTACCGAAAAAAATTAATACCTTTAACAAGTTGCAGGATATAAACTAAATCCACGTTAATTAAAATTAATGTAGATAAAATTAAATGCTTAGGGAGTGTGCCTGCCAAGACAAACCCAACAACTATATGAACATAATTACAAAACACTTCTCACATTAATAAAGTAGGATTTAAACAATTGAAAAAATATCAATTGTTCATGGCTAGGCTAAACAAATACAATAAAAATGACAATTTTGCTTAAATTGATCTACTTGTTCAATGTCATTCCAATCAAATTGACAAAAAATATTTCATAGAACTAGAAAAAATAATAACAAAATTCTTCTGGAAGAAAACATTAAGAATATCAAGATAATTAAAGGGAAAAAAGGGATGGTGTCTTAGCAGTACCAAACCAAAAACTATATTTTATAATATATAATATAATATAATAATATATAATAGTGAAGAATTTATGACCAAAGATGAACTAGAGAACATTATAAAAGGCCAATGGATTACTTTGATTACATTAAATTAAAAAGGGTTTGCACAAATAAAACAGAACAGAAACAAGATTAAAAAGGAAGTACAAATGTAGGAAAAAAATCTTTGCAGCAAGTGTTTCTGACAAAGGTCTCATTTCTAAAATATATATATATATATATATATGAACCTGTGTCAAATTTATAAGAATACAAATCATTCCTCAATTGATAAATGGTCAAAGGATATAAAAGGGCAATTTTTGTATGATGAAATTAAAGCCATTTATACTTGTATAAAAACATTCTCTAAATTACTATTGATTAGAGAAAAGAAAATTAAAATAACTCTGAGGAACCACCTCATACCTCAGAGATTGGCTAACATGACAGGAAAATATAATGATAAATGTTGGAGGGGAAGTGGGAAAACTGGGATGCTAATGTATTGTTAGTGGAACTGTGAACTGATTCAATCATTCTGGAGAGCAATCTGGTGCTATGCCCAAAGCGCTATAAAACTACGCATACCCTTTGACTCAGCAGTACCTTACTGCATCTGTACTCTAAGAAAATCATAAAGAAGGGAAAAGAACCTACATACATTAGCTCTTTTTTGTGGTAGGAAATAAGTGGAAAATGAGTGTATATCTATCACTTGGGGAATGTCTATACAAGTTATAGTATATGGAATTAATAGAATATTTTTCTATTAAAAAAAAGATGAATAAAATGATTTTAGAAAGACCTGGAAAGATTTACATGAATTGATGCTGAGTGAAGCAAGCCGTACCTGGTATACATTGTACACAATTACAAGAAGAATGTAATGATCACGTATAAAAGACTTGGTTCTTCTCAGTGTTTCAGTGATCCAAAGCAATCTTTGAACAGAAAATGCCATCTGCATCCAGAAAAAGAACTGAGGAAACTGAATATAAATCAACATAAGCTATGTTCACTTTTTTCCTGTTTTTTCTCTCCCATGTTTTTTCTATTTTGCTCTGATTTTTCTCTCCCAATATGATTCATAAAGCAATGTTAATTAAAAGCATAAATAAATTTATAAGAAAATAATTAAGGCCAACCTAAGATGATGAAGGCTTACATCAGGGTAGGGTGGCATCAGAAAAAAAGGAGACATATTTGAGAAGTGTTGCAAAAGTGAACTTGACAGATCCTAACAATAGATTGGCATTGGAGGTAAGAGATAATAATGCACTTCTAGGTTGGGAACTCATTTTTCATGCTTAAGTTTGATGTCTCTCCAAGCTATATGATTCCACAAAAGAGGGATCTTTTAAAAAAAATTTTTCCCACAAGACTTAAAAAGATAAAATTCATCCCAACTTAAGGAATTCATGCAAGGAGCCCGGATAGCTAACTCAACCCCTGGCAGGGGCCTAAGGTGAGAGATTGTCCACCAGTTTGGCCCCAGATCCAAGCTCAGAGACTCCAGAGCACTGCACCCCTGGAAGATTGATATGAAGGCAAATGCAGCTTCTCCAAAATCTACCTTTTCTGAAGATGGATCCCAGGAAGTAATCTTGGAAAGACCAGCAAGGCGCATCCTCTGGGCCTCAAATATGGGGACATCTGCACCACATTAGAGAGTCAGGAAAAAGATCCATTAGGTCAGACTCAGAAAGAAATTGTTTCCTGGAAGAGAAAAGGTTTCAGGAAATTAAAAGTCAATCTAACCAAAGTCTCTACGGAGGAGAAAGGGCAACAACACACCGAATTTGGAAAGAGCTTAAATCGGATTTCAGATCTTGATGCCCCTCTTAACACAGACACTACAGGAGAAAGACCCCATCAATGTGAAACATGTGCAAAGAGTTTTAGGTGGAGTGCAGACCTGATCAAACATTGAGTAATCCATGCTGGAGAGAAAGCCTACACATGCAATGAATGCAGGAAGGCCTTCAGTCACCACTCCACCCTCATTCAATACCAGAGAATCTATATGGGAACCAAACCCTATAAATGTAGTGAGTGTGGGAAACTCTTCAGTCACAGTTCATTACTTATCCAGCATCAGATAACCCACAGTGAAGAGAAACCGTACGAGTGTACTGAGTGTGGGAAAAGCTTCAGCCACTAGACGGCCATCACCCAGCATCAGATCATTCACATGGGAGAGAAACCTTATAAGTGTGGCATTTGTGGGGAGGCCTTCAGCCGCAGAGCCAACCTCATTCGCTACCAAAGAACTCATATCTGAGAGAAGCCCTATGAGTGCACCACATGGGGGAAGGCCTTCAGCCACAGCTCCATCCTCCTTCAGCACCAGGTCATCCACTCTGGGGAGAAGCCCTATGAGTGTAAGGTATGTGGAGATTCCTTCAGCCACAGGGCCCACCTCACTTGCCACCAAAGGACTCATGCCCAAGAGAAGCCCTACAGATGCAGCAACTTCAGGAAGGGCTTCAGGCACAGCTCCATCCTCGTGGAACACAAATTCTTACACACCAGGGAGAAGCCTTACAAATGTAATAAGTGTGGCAAGGCCTTCAGGAGGGACACCTATCTCACTTAGCAACAGAGAATCCACATGGGAGAGAAGCCCCACATTGGGCGCCAAAATGTCAAAGTCCAGTCATCTCTAAGTTGTCCTTCCAGATCACCATCTCAACTCAATCCCAGACTAGACTACTCCTTGCCCTCCTGCCCTCCTCTTTTATCTTAGCAGAGATTGTAGTGAGAACTCAACGGAGCTTGTGAGAAAATACTTCAACTTGCTCCTTTTAAAGGTTGTG
Organism: Sminthopsis crassicaudata; assembly: GCF_048593235.1. Classification (NCBI taxonomy): domain Eukaryota; kingdom Metazoa; phylum Chordata; class Mammalia; order Dasyuromorphia; family Dasyuridae; genus Sminthopsis; species Sminthopsis crassicaudata. The sequence continues at coordinate 259,848,254 of NC_133621.1, forward strand.
TAAACTCCTTTTCAGAAGTTCAAAGGTGTAAACTCCCCCTAAAGGCTGGAACTAAAGGTGTGAATTCTGAGCTAGAGAATTGTCCAGAGAACCTGAGTTCTCACCTTGTAATCCTAACAAGTATCATTTTTTGTTTCTTTGTTTACTTGTTGTTACTTAAACAAATTTTCCATATGGTAGGCATTAAGCATGATTATATTTTCCTCCCAACCATACTGATGATCAGCATTATAAATTCAAAGAAATATATGTGTTTATATGCATATATAATGCTATATATATGTGTATATATATATATATATATATATATATATATATATATATATATATATATATATATGCATGTGTGTGTGTGTATACACACATATATGTGCTAAGAAAAGGAATGTAACAGTTATGCAATGTGGGGAATAAAGGACCCAGTTATTCTTCAAAAAGGAAGTCATTGAGTATCTCACACATAAAAGAATTCAAAATTGTGACCAGACTCAGATAGAGTTGTGGAAACAATATGTTAATGATCAGCTGGTGCTGCCTACAATGGAAGAAAATCTGTTCTTTACAATCATTTAGCAAATCAGGGGATAGCATCATACTATGTTTATTCTCAGCACATTCCAAATCAAAATTTGTTCATATATCTAAAAATTATTTTCCATTGCAAATTAGAAGTGTGTGCAGAGAAGTTGATTACCTTTGTAGAATATATGTATGGCCTTATATGTAAAAGAAAATAAAACAGAGAATTACAATACTCAACACCCATACGATAAATTCATGAAAAAATCTACAAAACAAAAACAACATAGTAATCCACAGTTTATTTGTTTGTTTGTTTGTTTTTTGCTTGTGTGATAGAAATGGTTTACTGAAGTGTATGGACCAATATACATATTCTTTTTAAAATATGCATGTATACATGCATCCAAAAAATCTATAACTAGGTTATTTGGAATTAAATTAGCTGTTAATTGTGAGTAGGATGGAGAATATATATTATATGCTAAACATGTAATAAACATGTATATAACTCACTATGGGCTAAATCACTTTATAAACATTTAGATGACTAGGATGCTCTCAACGGAAAAAAAAAAAAGACCTGGAGAGTCCTACATGAACTCAAGCAAAGTGAAATGTACTGTATACAAAGTAATAGCAATGTTGCTGGATGACCAGCTGTGAATGACTGATTCTAAGTAGTACAATCATTCACAACTACTCTGAAGGATTTATGAAAAATCCTATCATGGCAAGAGAAGAAACTAAATGCAGATTGAAACATTCTTCTTCCTTTTTTTTTTTTTCCTGAAGCAATTGGGATTAAATGATTTGCCCAGGGTCACACAGTTAGGAAGTGTTAAGTGTCTGAGGTCAAATTTGAACTCTGGTCCTCCTGATTTCAGGACTGGTGCTTTATCCACTGAACCAACTAGTTGCCCTAAAACAATCTTTCTCTTTCTCTGTCTCTCTGTGTCTGTGTCTATCTATGTCTCTATCTCTCTCTGTCTGTCTCTCTCAGTGTCTCTTTCTCTGTCTCACTCTCTGTCTCTCTTTCCATCTCTCTCTCTTTTTCTCTGCCTCTCTCTTTTAATTTAATTTTTCTTGAGAGTTTTTATTTTCATTAGGGTGGGAGATCTGTATTTTGTTATTTTCCACAATTTCACTTTTATGGAAATTCTTTATATAACTTTACATAAGTTCACAAGTGATTTTTCAATTGTGGATGGGCATAAGGGAGATAATCTAGAACTCAAAAAAATCTTAAAATAAATGTAATTCTTTTGTTTGCAATGTAACTGGGGAAATATTGAATAAATAAGTGTTATGGGCCAGAACTCTGAACTTGAAACAAGGATTCTTACAAGATCTTAAGTGGAATTGATGAAACAATGGTTATCTAGTTTAGTATGGTGCTTAATAGTTCTCTAAGTTCAGTATGATTGATTTACTCTTACAACAAATAATGGTTTCCTAGTGATATAATGATTGGTTTATACTCAGTGTAGAGTATATAAACTGGGATCCTCAGTCAGATTCATTCAGATCTAGGGAAATAAAGTGGACTGGAGGCTAAAGCACAAGCCCTTGGATTCAGATTCATTCATCCCCTCTCACAACACCTGTCCTCCTTAGCTTCTCCATTGAAACCAAGATTCCAGAAAGGCTTTAAGAAAGCTAACTGAAGCCCCAATGAAGGAGATAACAAAGGATTTGGACTTTAACCCTGGATATTCTTGTGGTGATTAGTCTACAAAAACAAAGGCTGCTCTCAAGACCTCCAGAAAATCACCAAGAACATTAAAAATAAAAATTAAATTAAAAAAATTATAACCATTTATTAAATGGTAAGGCATTGCATTAGATTCCATGTTTATATCTTTATAAAAGACTAAGATGACTGGAAAAGATAATGCTAAATGTCGGAGGGGATGTGGGAAAACTGGGAATAGTAATGTGTAGTTGATAGAGTTATGAAAGGATCCAGCTCTTCTGGAGAGCAATTTGTAACTATGCCCAAAGGGCTACAAAACTATGCATGTCCTTTGACCAAATGTTGCCACTACTAAACCTGTATCCCAAGAAATTATAAAAGAAAGGAAAGGATTCACATGTGCAAAAATGTTCATGGAAGTTCTTTTTGTGCTAACAAAAAATTGGAAAATTAATTAAACCAATTGGGAAGTGGTTGAATAAGCTGTAATATATGAAGGAAATAGAACATTATTATTCTATAAAAAATGAACAAGCTAATTTTAGAAAGGTCTGGAAAGATTTACATGAACCGATAGTGAGGGAAACAAGCAGAACCAGGAATACATTATACACAATAATAGAATGTGTGATGATCAACTATGAAAGACTTGGTTCTTCTTAGTGATTCAATGATCCAAAGCAATCCCAATAGGCTTTGGATAGAAAATGCCATCTATTTCCAGAAAAAGAACTATGGAGATTGAATATAAATCAACATGAACATAATAATGTTCACTTCTTTTCTCTTTTTTTTCCCTCTCCCATGATTTTTCCCTTTTGTTCTGAGTTTTCTTTCCCAACATGATTCATAAAGCAATTTATATTAAAATAAAGAAATAAAGTTTAAAAAATAATATATATATATATATATATATATATATATATATATATATAAAGGAAAGATATGATGTTTCTCTTAAAATGAAAAGAAAACTCTAAAAAAAAGGAAGAAAAATCTATTCAACAAATATGTATTAGCCAATTGTTATGTATAAGGTAGAGGAAATAAAAAAATGTATTTCACCAACAGGCAATTTTAAATCTATTCATGGGAATGTTCTTGTTTTTTTTTTTCTTTTTTTTTTTTCTTCCAATTGTTTTAGCATCTTTGTGAGCCCATTTATTGTTTTTTTTTTTCTTTTTTCTTAAATATACTAGAGTGTTTTGTCATTTCTTTTTTAAACTCATTTTATAAGTGTTAAGGCTAGATTTCAACCCACAGAGTATTCCTGACTCCAGGCCTAGCACTCTGGTTGACACCATCTAGTAACCCTACTCTAAGGAATATAGATTTAGATCTAGAAGTGAGCTCAAAGTGTGACCAGGTTCCACTCCTTCATTTTATCTTTGAATAAACAGATAATCCAGAGAGCTGTGCTCAAGATCACAATATCTGAACCTATATCCACTTGTTCCAAATCCTATGCTCATTTTTAATGGTATTTTATTTTTCCAAATACAGGCAAAAGAATTTTCAACATTCATCTTTGCAAACTTTGTGTTCCAAATTTTTCTCCCTCTTCTACCCTTTCTCTCCTCCTTAAGACAGCAAACAAGATAGATAGATAGATAGATAGATAGATAGATAGATAGATAGATAGATAGATAGATATGAAAAGAGTAGGATGCGGAATAATTGATGCAAAAATCAATTGAATAATCAATCCATAAACATTTTTAAATGACTAGTAAATGTCAGCAGTATTATTACTGGGAATATAAAGACAAAAGTGATTCGTTCAACGCCTGCTCATAAGGAATTTAAGTGGCAGAAGTTAACATGCAGGATTAAGCTTATACAATATAGATGCAAAAAGGATACAAGATAATTTTAGGGAGGATGCTGGCCACTTTGATTATCAAGAAGTCTCCATAAGTATGGGTATCAAGAAATCACCATATTGGAGGAAGAACTCGAGCTGAATCTTAAAGATAGATAGGGATTCTGAGAGGCAGAGGGTACAACGGAATACATAGAAAAATAGCTATTTCAAAAGCAAAAACTAGGGATGGATTGTAGTGTGTGAGGAAAAGTAAGAAAGCCAATTCATTAATAAATATCCATTAAGCACCTTCTATGTGCTAGGCATTGTGCTCAGTGCTAGAAATACAAAGAGAGACAAAGCAGTCCTGCCTTGAAAGAATTCACCAAAAAAATTATATATGTATATATATATATATATATATGTATATATATATACAATATATATATATGTGTATATATATATACATATATATGTATATATATATACAATATGTATATATATGTGTATATATATGTATATGTATATGTATATATATATATAAAACAAATAGTAAAAATAAAAGTGATGGGAAAATTTTCTTATAGAGGGTGAGATTTTTAGTTAGGAGTTGAAAATCAAGGAAGGCAGTAATTCTGAGATGTGTAACCTTGGGCAAGTTACTTAATGTCTCTATTTTAATTTCTTCAACTGTAAAATAATTAAAATAGTACCATCTACTTACCGGGATTATTGTGGGGATCAAATAAGATAATATTTATAAAAACAAAGTCCTTTCAAAACTAAGTTGATGTCCCACACTCTTTAGAATCTGTTAAACTACCTCTCCCATTAAGGCTTTCCCTGTGACTACCTTGTATTTAACTGTGTATATTTCATATGCATATATTTCTTTAAATATTGGATCTCCCATTAGAATGTGACTTACTTGAGATAGAAATCTCCTTTTTGTTTTTGTAGCACATATGTGTATGTATATATATATATATATATATATATATGTATATAAAACAGCCATTATATACATATATATGTATATAAAACAGCCATTATATACTGACCCAACTATATATTACTTAGACCAATAACTTATTAGACATTAGTTAACTTACAGCTGTATCCTATAATAATACATAATGCCTAGAACATTAAAAATACTTATTAAATCATGCTTACTGAGTATCTTACCAACAGATCTCTAATCTCATTTTCTGAAATTTAAAAAAAAATCTTATTCTTATATACAAAGTTTCCTTTTTTCCAAACTACCATGAATTTTGCTTTATCCTAAGCTTTCACTGCAGCTATATATTTCATAGGATCATTTGTTCTTACCCTTGAACTTCTAGAACCACAGCATTTATAGCTTGAAGGGATCTTAAATTAGTTGGCTACAAACATATCAATTTAACAATAAGGAAATTGAGGCATAAAGGAAAAGCTACATGTCCACATATAATACCAATGCCACATTAGAAGTACTAATAGTTCTTTATTTGATTATATTTCTGATTGTTGTCAGCATAACATTTTTTGAAATTTTTCAAACACTTTTATTAAACTTGTCTTTTGCAATATTTATTTTTCTAAAAGGCAACTGAGAGTTCCTAAGGACTTTGGGATAATGGGTTAATGGAAGAATTACTTACAACCTTTAACAATGTAAGATCCATTACCAAGAAAATGCATATTATTCATCCTGCCTGTATTTAGCTCATCCCATCCCATTAAATTATTGTGAACATGGAAGAGTAAAACCATTCCTTCCATTTTATTTGACTTCAGCAATAAACCTTCAGATCATTTTTCACTTTTAAAATCAAAATATTCCCTTTTTTTCCTCAATTACCTTTACTACTACTCCATAGCAGGTGTTTTGGAATTATAACCCTCTTCATATTTGGTACTCCATTATCTCTTCTCCAGAGATGTCATTCAGATTTTATTCCTCTGAGGTCTACATGTCAAATCTTTTCTGGACTAGTATTATAAAAGATGACATGATTGTTAAATAAACCTGTAGAACACATATTGTGTGAAAGAATTTGACTCTGACTATACAAAAGTGGGGAATGGGAAAGTTTGATAGTGGATTTTTCTAAAGAAGAGAAGATGAAAAGTGCACTGGTATCTATTGTTGTTTCTTCCATAATATAAACTTGAGAAGGGCAGCAATAACCTTCTACAACTTGTAATGACTTATTCATCATTTGATAATACATTAATCAATTTAGTTAGAGGGGACCCCAGCTTAGCACATTTTTAAGGAACAAATGAAAACAAAAGATTGAATATAAGAAGTCTAAGAACTCAAAAGAGGGTGGGTTGCATTGAGTTCCTTAGTAAAAAAAATAGGGAAAGAAAAGTAATCATGTTGTTTGATACAAATACATATTAGTTAGAGCAATAATCCACTAGAATTTAGTTAACTTACATCTGTTCTCTGTCATTTAACATATGCATTTTATTTTATTTTCCATTTTTTGTTAGTAGACTTCATACTTGAAAAATTCCTGTTTTGCATCAAAACAACTAAAGGCAAAAAATACTTTTCTACTTCAATGGAAATAGGTAAACAGGCCCAAGATACTTGTAGATATTAGGCTTGCTGACTATCCCAATTGCAAATGCTAAGAAAAAAATAAGTCTAACTATATACAGTTGTGTTCAATGAACCTTAGAATCAAAGAATTGAACAGTTGAAAGTAAACTCTCAAAAGACATCTGAAACAATTCTGATCTGAAGTGAATATTTCTTTATCTGCAATAAGAACAAAATTTCTACTCTCCAAGGAAATCCATTCTCTTTCTCAGTAACTAAAATTGTTAAGGTTTTCCCCCCTTATATTAACCTGAAACCCAAATCTTTAAAATTTCCACAAATTTTTCCTAATTTTGCAATTATGTATTTAGACCTAATCATTCCTTTTTCTGAGTATGGATAGCATTTTTATCATATGTTTTTCAGAGTAGTCTTATATCATTGTACTGTTGAAAATAGCCAATTCCTTGCCACCACAAAACAAAAACAAAAACAAACAAACAAAAAAAAAAACCTGCTACAAACATTTTTGCATTTGTGAGTTCTTTTCCCTTCATGATATCTTTAGGAAGGATATGTGCAATTTTATAATCCTTTGAACATACTTTTACTCCACTAGGACATTTTCAGGAATATCTACACTATCTTAAAACAACGAAAGGAACCGTAATATAGAAAAAATAGAAACAAGCCAAAAACTTGGGGTAGATAATTTTTAACCTAATCAGTATAGTGTACAGAGAAATAAAAAGCTATTTCAGATAAGAAATGTGGGCAAAGAACAGTGCCATATGGTTAATGCCCTCTGTGACACATATGGGCTATGGGAATTTACTGAAGAATAAAAGAAGGTGAATTTTACATACAGATGTTTGTTTCTATAAATCTGAGGATGTAAAAGAATAGGTTTAACAAGCAAATGAATAAAGTTGTCAGAAGTAGGGTTCATACATGTGAAAGAAATAGAAACAGGCAGGGATAGTTATATGCTAGAAATAAATCAGGTGGGAAATGAGCCAATCACTTGACATTTTCCATTTTAATCTGAAAAAATGGAGAAGTTATTTTGTGACCTGAAAACTGAAGACAGAAGATCAACCATTGTGGGAATTTAGTCTTAAGAGCTATTCAGTGGCTAATGGAGGTTAATGATAAATGACAGGAAGTTTATGGATGATCATTAGATTAGGAAATTATGTAACTTGGAATTATTCCTGAAACTGTCCAAAAGGGTAAGAGATCGATTTCAGTTTAATAACATTAGATTCATATCTTCAGATGAACATTGTGTTGAAGGCTCAAGTAATTTTTTTTCTAAAATTAGCTAAATGTTTCATAAAATCAAGAAACAGTAAGTCTTATATAAATCTTAAATAAAGTTGTCAGAAGATATTTTAGTGGTTAATAAAACAGTAAAAATACTGGCTTTATTTTTTCTTATGGAAAGCCTCATCCCTATAATATCTGTTCATTTGTTAAATAAAAGATATAGAATAAACTGAGGAAGAGGTTTTATTTTAAATGAAAAGCATAGAATCCAAGCATCTTTTTTTTAAGTATTTTTATTACAGGGAAAATTTTTCAAAGGCTTTAGACCTGAGTTCAACTCCTAATTCTGATGTCTAAAAGTTTATTTCTTCTGATATTTGCTTTTAGAAAGGTTACTTAACTTTAGATTGCTCATTTGTAAAAGAAAATAATTGGATAAATTGCCCTCTGAAATCCCTTCTAAATCCACTGGGATACTACCGTTGGGTCAGCATTTTGCTAGGTGCCAGAAAAAATTATTAGTTTTCTTTCTTTTTTTCTTTTTTTTTTTTTTTTTTGGATTGGGGAGTGGTGATGTTTTGCATTAATACTGATGACATTATGAAAAATGCAAAATGTTTAATAAGCCTCTTGAAAATAATTTTCATAGTTTTGCATCTCCTGAACTACCAAAGACTTGACACATTCCCTTTTGCCAATGTAACCTTTCTCTGAAAGGTTACCTTACACAACATTTTTCAACAATATCTTCACGATGGTCCAACTTATGATATTTCTACCTTTTTCTAGTAGAAAATTTGACTCTATATCCCTTGGCTCTGAGAATTGAACTTTCATTGCATCTTAATAATAGCCCAGATTGTCATACTCGAGTCCATTTTCCTCCAATGAACCTTTCCTACACTTTTTTTATGTATTATCTTTTCTTACTTATACTTATCTTGTATTATCTTTAATATAAAGTAGGTGTACTTATTGCCAAATTTTAACATGAGTCTTGAACACAGAACATACATAAAGACTGTTCTATCATCTATATACATATATATGCATATGCATGGAAATTTTTGTGTGTATATATACATATATACATAAATATGTTTTTCTGAATTCATTCTACTACCCATCTTCAAAAAAGTGATTTCCTCTTACAAGAAGACCATTTTGTCTTCATAGTCCTTCATTCATATTGCATACTGAGTAAATATTTGAAGAATTCATAACATAATCTACTTAGAAACAATGAATCTTAGAGGTGATTTTCCTTCCTCTTTCAGATAAAAATATCAAGGCCCAGAGTTCAATGAATTGACCAAGATTACACAGGAAATGAGGCAGCTGGATGGTTCAATGCATAGAGTAGCCAGTACTATAATAAAAATGACAGTTACACCTAAATTGTTCTACTTGTTTAGTGTCATACCAATCAAACTGCCAAAATTATTTATACAGTTATAAAAGATAATAGCAAAATTAATCTGGAAGAACAAAAAGATCAAGAATATCAAAGGAAATAATGAAAAAAAAATATAAAGGATGGTGACTTAGCAGTGACAGACCTAAAACTATTTTATAAAGCAACAGCCTTAAAACTATTTGGTACTGATTAAGATTTCCTAGAGTGAAGATTTATAGAGTGGGGGATTAGTGAAATAGGTTTGTTACACATGACACAATAATCATTAACTGTAGTAAGCTAGTATTTGATAAACCCCAAACCTCCAGCTTAAGGGATAAGGACTCACTCTACGAAAATTGCTGGAAAAATGGAATATAATGTGTCAGAAACTTGACATAGACCTACACCTCATATCCCATACCAAAATAAGGTCAAAATGGATACATGATTTGGGCATAAAATCTTTGGAGAAGGGAGGAATTTATGACCAAAGAAGAACTAGAGAACATTATGAAAGGTAAAATGAACAATTTTGATTACATTAATTTAAATTTTTTTTGTTGAATAGTGAGTTCTTATAAACATTTTACTTATTTTAAGCCAGTTACAGGAAGAAATAAACAGCAAAACTATTATAGTAGGGGACCTCAATCTTATCCCTCTCAGAATCAAATCTAATATTTTATAAGAGGTTTCCCCCTCTCAAAATTTTAGTACCTTCCTCTGAAATTAATTTACATTTACATTGCAGATACCTTGCATGCAAACAGCAATTTACAACTTTTCTTCAGCATTAAAATGTAAGTTTTATGAGGGATGTTTTTACCTTCATTTCCAGCCTTACTTACAGAGTATAGTAATTGGCCAAAGACCTTTCTTTTTAAATTGGTGAGACAATCAGGGTTAAGTGATTTATGATGGATCACACAAATAATGTCTAGTGTATGAGGCTAGAATTGAACTCAGATCCTCCTGGCTTCAGCATTAGTGTTTTATTATATCACCTAGCTGCCCTTACACATTTTTACACCCATAATAATTTAAAATATATATTAAAATAAATTGATTGACTAACATAAGTTGAACTTATTTAAAAAGGTAGAGGGAAGTAAGGATATTCTTCATATATAACTGGGTCCCAAAATGTAAATTTTAAGGATAAAAGCGTTAAAACTTCCAACTTATGGTATTTATACAGGGCTACCAGGTAACTGTTGAGTATGGAACTAGCTTATTGGATCTAATTAAGTAAAAGCAATAAAATTCACAAGTCTTATTCCAAAAATAATAAAAAATAATAATACCAGCTAGCATTTATATACCACACTAATGTTTGCGAAAAAATTTTAGATGTACTATTTAATGCATTTGTCCTAAATTTTTTGTGATATAGGTGATCCTCATTTTACACTTGAGGAAAGTGGGAATCAGTGAGATTGTGTAATTAGCCCAGTCACATTACTATTTTAACCCTGTGTCCTTCCAACTGTTTTATTCTATCCTCTGTGTAAGACTTTCTCTAACATTAATAGGATCTTGAGCAGCTTTATGATTTTGAGTCAATGAACTCCAATCTCATCTTCTGTTAAATAACAGAGCTGAATTGTCAAATTTAAGCCCTACCTAATACCAATATTCAACTTTTCTAACTAGTCTGAGTTAAACTGAATGAAAATGTTGTTGCTGTTTAGTCATTTATAATTCTGTCTGACTCATTGTGACACCCTTTTGAGGGTTTCTTGGCAAAGTTTACTGGAGTGGTTTGCCTTTTGGGACATTTTTGTCCTTTTTTCCTACAATTACAAATTATTTTAAAAATCACTGGACCAATTCACAGTTCGATCAAACAGGATTTTTTGTTCTCATCTTTCCATAAACCTTATGACATTGATTATATCCATCTTTTCCAATTTGAATGGATGAATAAAAAGGTCTTTGTTAAGAATTTGTTATTGCAAAGCATTAGGTGAAAGATGATTTGATTTTTTTTTCTTTTTTTAGTTAGAAACAGAGAAGATGCTCATTTATGCTCATTCATTGAGAATTGCTAAACAAAACGTGGTAACATGGAGGTTCAATAGACACGTAATTTAAATACCTTTACCTTCAGTTTTCTCTTCTCTTTATAAGGTAATTGGGCTTCCTGACCTCTATGGTATCTTCCAATTTTAATTACATAATCTATTTCTATTTAATAGAATATTATTGTACTGTGAGAAATCATGAAAATTAGAGCAATGAATTATATGAATTTTTTTCAAAGTGAAGCAAGCAGAATCAAGAAAACAGTATTTTAAGTGGTTACAAAATATAAATGCAAGAACAACAGAAACTAAATAATACAAATGTAATACTGAGAAGTTATAATAATCAAATTTATTTTCCCCAAAAATAAGTATTGAAGAAATCTGAGAAACCATGGATATATTATTATAGAACTTTTTGGCGACTCTTGTTAAACTTTATTTTTTTTTCTCCTAAAATCACCTTTTCAAAAATTTAATTATAATGATGTCTCACTGGTAAGTAGATTTAGATGAATCAATGGGAGATGTAGATGACTTCTTCAATCTACTAATAAAATTAATTTAAAAAAATAAAAACTACATGGATCAAAATAAAAATTTATATCCATTAGGAAATCATATGCATATTTTTATGGGCCCTTATTAGTCATAGCATCTTAATGCTTCATTTCAAAATTGTAACAGTTGAGGATTTCATTCTGTAGATAAGCACTATCACAGTTAAATTTACAACCCTAAAAATGTGTTAATTATAAAATGAAACAATATCTTAATGACAATGATAAATTACAATTTTAATAAAAAATTGATAAATTTTCCTACATCAGTTCACACCAAAATTATTTTACATCTAAAGAAACAAATTCTGTAGACTCAAGCTTAAAAACAGACAATCTGGGTCATATCTTCTCCGTACCAATTAGTTTTGTATATAGAAGTTTCTATTCAAACGAGAAATATATTTCAAGGTTGTAGGATTCATTAAAGGTCCTGACTAGATGTAAAGCACTGGAAAAGTCACTAGAGTAACACTATTGGCAAATAGGAAGGAAGCTAAAAAGAGGTTGTGAAGTGAGCTGTCAGTGAACTCTTGATGGAAACTAGAGTTTGTAAAGTAACTATGTGAAGCAAGGATGTGGGTATGAAAATAAAGTAGGCTCCTGAGGGCTTCCTTAACAAATATACTGTTGCTATCTTTGTTAGAAAGAAGTATCCTCTGGCATTCAAATTATTGTCAAGTACAAAGAGAGAAAATGTAAGAATTTGAGAAGAAAAAAATACTCTCTTCTATATCTGGTATAGTATGTCTTAGTACATCAACAACTGGTAAAGCAAATTAATTGGTGTTTCTGAGTCAATTTATTTATGTCAAATGGATAGACACTAAAAAAAATGTTGGTTAGTTGAAGAAGTCATATCCCAGTCAGAAGAAGATTATAATAAGTTAAATGAGGTCATAATTTTTTTTTCCCTTTTAGTCTTGATATGTATATCTTAGGCTATGCCATGCCCATAGTAGGTATTTAATAAGTGCATGTAGATGGCTTCATGTACTGATTCAATTTTGTTGTTGTTGTGGCAATTGGGGTTAAGTGACATGCCCAGGGTCATACAGGTAGGAAGTGCTTGAGGCCACATTTGAACTCAGGTCCCCCTGACTTCAGAGCTGGTGCTCTATCCACTGCACCAACTAACTGCCCCTAATTCAAATTTATTAACAGATATTGAATTTTAAAAATTATGAAATATCAAGACATTCAGGTTACTTATTAGATGAAGTGCTTGCCTTGGAATCATTGACAAGAAGTCACTTAACTACCCCTCAGCCTTGTTTTCCTGAATCTTATACAGATACCTACCACACAAAGTTGTTATAAGGATTGTGAAGCAAATAATACATGAATCACTAGTTGTGTGAGCATTGATATTTCATTTAAGCAGATACTTAAAGCAGAAAAGATTATCAAATACAAATAATTTGCTGGTGCTTATAATGAAGGGAATTTCAATACAAAAATATCCCTCATTCTGAAAGCCAAAGATATAATTTATTTGGCTGTTTGCTTTAGTTTTTCCAATAAATTTTGCAACAGCAACGGTATAATGCTATAATGGATAGATCACCAAGCCTGGAGTCAAGACCTCAGTTCAAATTCAGTACCAGATACCTACTAGCTCTATGAACCTAGGCAAGTCACTTAAACCTGTCTGCCTCAGTTTCTTCAATTATTAAATGAGGGGACTTCCGGGCAAGGTGGCAGAGAGGACATACACATCTATTTAAGCTCCATCTTTGCTCTCAGAATAATTTATTTCATGTCAAGCTTTGGAATTAGTACTTGACTGAAAAAAAAAAAACACAAATAATTACCAACAGAAGATATCCTCGAAATTCACCAGAAAAGGTCTGTTTTTGCTGACAGGCTGGGATTAGATCAGACTGAAAAGCAGGCAGGCAGTGAGAGCACAGCAAGCAGTGAGAGTACAGAAGGTAGCTCACTCTGAGCAGACCTGAGGAGGGTAGGGTATAATCTTAGCAGTTTCTGCAGGGAGAACTTTAACACAATGTGGTTACTTTGCCCTGGCAGCAAGCCAGTAGATCAGCAGAGAAGCTATAAACACAGGGACTAAAGACTTTAACCCCGAAAAGATAGGGTCTCTCTGGGCCTGGCCACACACACCCCAAGTATCTCAGCACAATCTCAGAATCTCAGAGCTGAGCACAGATGCAGAAATTAGGCATGGACCCACACTTGACACCATATGCCAAGATAAGATCAAAATGGGTCCATGATTTAGGCATAAAGAAAGTGATTATAAAACTGCCTGCAATCTGGGGGAGGGGGTAGAGGGAGAGAAGGGGAAAAGAGAGAAGGGAAAAATTGGAACAGAAATGAGTGCAAGGGATAATGTTGTAAAAAATTACCCATGCATATGATCTGTCAATAAAAAAGTTATAATAAAAATAGGAAAAAAACATGAAAAACATTATTAAATGAGCTGGAAAAGAAAATGGCAAACTACTTTCTGTAAAGGGCTGAAATTCTGAATAGGTGCACTTGAATCAGACAACCCAGAACTTAAGGCTAATTATCTATTGGACAATGACTCTATTAGTATATGTTTGGAATTGCTCCTCACAGTTAATGCTGGCTCAATGTTTGGGGTTAAGAGAATTGTAGGTAAGGATGGGGTGAGAGATGCCAGACAACTGCACTTGGTCTGCAGGGGACATGGAGGAGAGATGTGGTAACTTTGCACTCGAGAATCCAGGAGTCTTGTGGCAGTTTTGTCTATCTCTATCACTTCTCCCTCTAAAGACCAAGGACTTTTACTTATTCTGACTCTGGCTGTTCCTGAGGCCTCCAGGGAGCTAGCCCAGACTTTATAACTTTCATATCTTTGCCAGAAAAACGTCAAGTGGGGTCACAAAGTCAAATGCGAATAAAATCACTGAACATATATAAAAATTAATTCATAAAATTTATTTCATTAAGCATTTCTCAATTACATGTAAAAAATTTAACTTGTTTTTTTTAACTTTGAGTTTTAAATTCTCTCCTTTCCTCCCACTCAACACTCCCCTTCTTAAGATAATTTTATAGTGATTATACATGTAGAGTCATACAATATATTTCCAATTTAGACATGCTACAAAAGACAACAAAAACAAAAAAGTAAAAAAAAAAAAAAAAGGATGCTTCAATCTGTATTCAGATTTTATCAGGGTTTTTTGTTTGTTTGTTTGTTTGTTTTTATAGTGGATGACGTTTAGTAGCATAAGTTTTTTAGAATTTACTTAGCTTGATCACAATAGCTGTCATTCACAGTTGAACATACAATCTTGCTATTACTGTATACTGTAATCTTCCAGTTCTTTTCACTTGACTTTGGACCAGTTCATATAGGTTTCCCATGTTTTTTTTTTTTTTTTTTTTTTTACTATAACCATGTCATCAATTCTTATAACATAATAGTACTCCATCAAAACTACATGCCACTATTTGATTAACTATTCTAAAATTAATGAGCATCTCCTCAATTTCCATTTTTTTGCTTCCATAATAAATTTCCTATAAGTGTTTTTGTACATATAAGTCCTTTTTCTTTTTCACTGATCTCTTATTGCTGAGTCAAAAGATATATAGTTATATAGCCCTTTAAATAAACTTCCAAATTACTCTCTAGAATGGTTGGATCACTTCACAATTACACCAAAAATGTATCAGTATCTCATTTTTTCCCACATCCTCAACAACATTAGCTGTTTTCCTTTTCTGTCAATCTGATAGGTGTAAGGTACTAGTACCTCAGAGTAATTTAATTTACAATTCTCTAATCATTAGTGATTTAGGGAATTTTTATATGACTATTATGTATGTGTATCTCAATTTTATATACTACTTTTTATTTATGTTTAAAAATATAAACAGTTTTCTGGGAACAAACAATGAGGCATTATTGTTTTTTGTAATTAGACTTGAACCTATTTAAAATTGTTAATTGTTGGTTTCTGAATGAGCCACAAGCTCATTTTATTTGAAAACAGAATTAATATTAGTTATTTTACAACATCAAAATAATTTTACTAGCCTAGACAGGGTCCCCACCTCTGTCTTTGAAACCTTTCATATCTTTTATGTGGAGGTTCTACTGAATTCAATACAACAGAGATGAATATTTTATATTTGTAATGATCCAACATCTGTACAATCTTTTCACAAAATACAATCTTTTCTAGTTTTGCAGGATCAAATTTCCATCATATTTCATATTCGTGGAACTCAACTTAGTATCCTTTGCCTAAAGGCAACCACATAAGGTTTCATTTCCCAAGTTTGGGTATTAGTGTTATGTAATATAATTGGAGATCTTCCCGGATCAATAGCTTTCATTGCTCTACTCTGGTTCCAGTCATGGACATCACCAAGTTGTTTAACATTATATTTTACTCCTTTCAATGCTGAAAATAATCACCAGTAATGAAGACAATATTACCACAATTCTGACCAAACAGAAAAGGACACCTTGAGGCAGGCAGACCTCTTAAAAATAAGTAGCCTCTTTAGCTTTTCCTCTTGGAACTGCTGGTTTATAAATGTGTTTGTTTTCTCCACTGGAACAGAGAAAGGTCTTCCCAAGATTCTTCTCTTGTTTCACATAAACCATTACTTTCTTGCCCATCTTATTTGTTGCAGCCATTTTTAGAGGCCTGTATGCTACTGTTCCTCCAATTACAATCAGAATATCTATTAGAAGATCAAAATTTGAACAATTCCAATTTGTGTTGCCACCTTTTACATTATATCTATTATGCATTTCACATAATTTAACATCTTGAGCTTGGAAAACATTTGGTGGTGAAGATGGAAAAGGATTAAATCTTTGAACATTTAAATGGTAATTGAACCCAGAAGGAAAAAGACCATAAGAAACTAAAAAAAGGATTCCATTGGTTGTCTCAAGGCTAAAGGAAGAGATTAGGTTGTTAAAAAAATATGTTACATATCCCCGTTAACTGGATATTTAGTGTTCTAATTAACTGGCTCATTACTAAAATATTGCTCAACATCAGAGGGTGAATGAATAGTACTAAAACAAGTATCTTTCTTTTCTTCATTAGATTTTAAATTGTCATTGTCATGTTCTTGATAATATAAATTAACATTCCTGAGGTTTAAATTCCTTATAAGTACCTTCCAAATTTCTTTTTCACTCTCAAACTCCTGAATTTCTTTGTATAATTGAAATAATTCATTATCCATATCTAGTTTATTTGAAGAAAAGTTGTGTTTGTTTTCCAGTCCACCAGTGACTTTTTGTGTGTGATTTTTTTCTTTTATCTCATTTATTTTCCTCATGTCTTTTGTAAATAGGTCTTATAATGCTTTACTTATGGTATATTCTACTTCCTCTCCACTAATTCTCATAGGTACTTTATGGTTTCTTTCATTCTAACTTCCTTACTATTTTTAATAACATAAGTATAGTTATTTCTAGATATTTTGCTGATATTCATAGATCCTACTGCAGGAATTTCATGCTGTAGGTCTTATGAATGGAATGATCAATAATTTCTGGCCTATTATAAGGGATTATATCACCCAAAGGTTTCAAGAAAATTGCAGTTTCAGTCTTTCTCTCCTGAGTTTTTCCATTTTCCTAGTCATTGAAGATCTATAAAGGTATCTAGTTGTTCTCTGTTTTCTTTTACAATCTGTGAAAATAATCACCACTATCTTGGAATATAGTATAAGCCTCTTCTGCTGATTTCTGCTTTTTACTGCATGTTGCATTTGCTACTGTCTTTGTCTTGTTTTATATTTTTAACAATGTCCCAAAGACAGCTTAATTTTTTCCAATAAAACATTTGTGTATGAGAAAGAAGAAAAACAAGTTCGGGAGCTCTTGGCTTTGGGAGATGGTGGCCACAAATGCACCATTGGAACGCCATCCACCTCATATGATTATAGACAGCTTTGATTTCTTTTAATAAAAACTTCCTCTCTATTCATATTTTTGACCATTTATCAATGGGCAAATAACTTGCATTCTTATCAATTTGATTCCATTCCCTATATATTTAAGAAATGAGGCATTTATCAAAGAAACTTGCACTAACAATGTTTTCAAGTTTAATGCTTTTCTTCTAATCTTAGTTGCATGACTTTTGTCATGCAAAACCTTTTTTTATTTTTAATTTAATGTAATCCAATTTAATCCATTTTACTTTGATATCTCTCATTTGGTCATAAATCCTTCTCTTCTTTATAGAGATGGCAGTTGAATTTATTCCATGCTCTCTTAATTTGCTAATGCTGTCTTTCTTGACCATCTTCCTTCACAATTTTTTTCATTGATTCACTTGATATTTTTTACCTTTTGTTCTTCCAGATGAATTTTGCTCTTATTTTTTCTAACTCTATAAAATATTTTTGGTAGTTTGATTGTTGTGGCATTGAAAATGTAAATTAATTTAGATAGAATTATCACTAACCCATAAACAATTAATATTAATATGTTTCTCACATGTTACCTCCCACTTCCCATCTATGGTTCACAGCACTGTTTGTCCCTAATTTCTGGAATGCTCTTCTTCCTCAGTTAATCTGTTTCTTAGTTTCTCAGTTAAATTTTCAGTTAAAATCTCACTTTCTTCTAGAGGGCCTTGCTTTTTTCTGTTCTCTCTTTAGCTATACTCTAAGATCACTTCCCACCAATGTTGCATGTATATCTTGCATGCATATATATATATATATATATATATATATATATATATGAATGTAAATGCACATTTACATACTAACTTGTATGTCTCTTTATATAAAAATGTGTATGTATGTATATAAACATAAGAATATATATACATACATACACATAAATATGCATATATGTGCATCACCCACATATATGTGTATATAGATATAGAAATATACATGTGTGTGTGTGTGGAGGTTCCAATCCAGAGCTAGGGGGTATAGTAGAGTTCTGTTATCTCTAGTCAAGACACTTGACAACAAATTCAGTTTGAGACTTACTGTAAAGTGAGCTAGAGAAGGAAATATCAAAACACTCCAGTATCTTTGCCAAGAAAACCCCAAATGGGGTTATATGTGATTGCCAATGACAGCAATATATTTCAAGATCTATTGGGCCTTCACAACTCACAAATTTATTTCCTAACTAATGCCGAGTATAGTCAAAGACTAAGACCAAGGCCAAAAATTAGATCTTTCTTTTCTTCCCTTAAGAGAGTTTCTTTTTCCCTCCCTTTGCCCTAGGAAGTTCTACAATAATATAAAGTTACTTCCAATCTCTTCAATAACTGTAACTAGTTTAATAATTTATAAAGAATCCTTAGGTCATGATTAAGTCTTCTCAACCTGAGTATAATTCTTATGCAACAGCACTTTAGTTGCAAATATTTTTCAAATATATGCATAAATATATACATTTATATTTATATATGAATAAATATATATACACATATAAATACACATAGATGATCTTAAATGTATATCTATATTTTTGCTAGTTAGCCAAATGTCTTGGCTCCCATGTTAGCATAGGGATATCTTACCTTTTGCTATATTCTTACCATTTACTGAAGAATTTCAGACATAAAAAAACATATATACTTATAGTCTTGACTTGATACATAAGTAGGCATGTAAATAGTGCTATATGAAAAGCAAAACTGAAATTTATCAAAATTAAAATAAGGTAGTGGGGAGTCTTTGATCTGAAAAAAAATCCAGTCACTTGTGCATTACTGATGTACATTAAATGATCAGGTAAGCATCTTTTCTACTTAATATATAGTATGCAAATCAGTATATTGCAGTATTGAACATTCAGTAGGCCATTGCATGATGGGTATTCTACAGGGATTTTAAAGCCAATATCATTTGTATTTATTTCTTTATGTTTGTTACATCCATGCTTCCTGAAGAAATGCTTATAGAATACCTTTGCTAAGTCCTGCCACTAATCAATTAGTGAGTTGTGCTGAATTCTTCTCCTCGTATAGAACTTTGCTGTCAGCATAATTGAATTTATGTCAGCTACAATAGTATGCTTTTGCTTCTGCCAGAAACAGAAAGATAGACATCAATAAATACCTTTTCTCCCCTTTCATTTAAATAGAAAAGCTATAAGCAAAACACTCATTTGATACAAGGAGGAACAGTGTGGAAAAGAAAGATCTGCTTCACCTAAGAACTCCATCTTTCTTATTCTTACTTAGTTGTATTTCCTTCTATTTTCTAATCCAATTATGCCATTTGTGCAGATAGATAATGGGATATTTTCCCCCCTAATTTAATAGTTTCAAGCACCCACCAGTGTGATTTTCTTAACAATGATTAGTTAAGGAACATTTTAGTCAGCTGGTTTTAAGTAACTTTTAGAAAAGATATTTACTAAATTGGCTTTTTAAGAACAATTGATATAAACATCCTCCCCCCCAAAAAAGGGCCTAAGACCCATTATTCTACAAATGTATAAATGAAAGGAGAAAATAGTCTCAAGTTAATAGAGCACATGTGGCAAAGAAAAAACTCATCATTCTTGAATGCTACAAGTATGTATGTCTCTCTGTGTGTGGGTCTGTTTTCCCATCCCTGTGATGCTAAAATAGTTCTCTTTAGGAATAATGTAATTTATTTTTTGGATCCTCGTGGAGTTAGGATTATACATCTAAAATGTCCTTTGCCTCCCAAAGTTGATCCTGCTACTTACTGATTCAGTGATGTTACTAGGACATTAATAGGATGAAAAAATCCTTACATCTACTAACCACTTCAAAATTCACAAGATCATTCTCTAGCCAAGGGTGTGTGTTGGCTAATATCAAGGCTAAGGCCAAAATAGAGGCCTTTTTTCTCTCTCCTCATGAGAGTTCCTTCTTTCCCTCTTTCTATCTCCTAGAAAATTTATTAGCTCATTTCTTCCAATCTTTTCATAACTGCAATCCCAAATAGCTTGATAATTTATAAAGAATTCTTGGCATGATCAAGTTTTCTCAGCCATTCTGAAGAATTATCAGTTAATTCCCATGTAGCATCACTCTAGTTTCAAAGATTTTTCAAACTTAATTTAAAGCCCATAACTTATTAGAATAAAATTCAAGCCAAAGACACAAAGTGATTCTTTTTTTTTTTTTTTTTTTTTTTTTTCTTTCGCTAAAGTATCTGATCCTCCCATCACTTACTTTATGGAGATAAGGAGACTTGATTGGGCAAATTCAATAATTGCCACACTTACATACTGATCTTCTGAATAGAATGCATATGTTGGGGGGTCCAATACATTTTCTTTAATTTTCTTTCACAATATACTGGGAAAGTACAAAGTAGATGTTTCTGAGCTACATGTGTTAGGAGCTAAAAATAATAAAAACATATGTATTTCAACAATGAAATTTAATTTAAAAGAATGACATTGTGGATAGAGGGTTAAGTATGAAAATCAAAATTCAAGACCTGCCCCAATTGTATAATAAGGGTCTGTAATGTTCCGGCTAGCTTTCTGGAATGGATATTGGTTTCAGCAGAATAATCACCAAGTGAATAGTCAGGAACAAAGTCCAAAATTTTTATTATCTCCTTCACAGTCTGTCTCCTTCATCTGGGGCAAGGCCAGCTTTCTTCAGGATCTTCAGATAAGCCTTGATCTTAGTGGAGGAATGTAGGAGGCAGGGGAGCCACCAGGATGATGGGAGATAGAATGTCTCTCTTCCAGTCCTTGTTGGCTCTTATACACCTTACTTAATTACATCATTATAGATTACTGATTATGCGTGAACTTAGAGAATCATTAAGTAGTATGTATATAAACTAGATAACCATTATCTCATCAATTAAAACTAAGTAGAATAGTTATTTATCTGCTTTGATAGGAGTTGTTTCATTTTGCTTTCTTCACTATGCATGTGTATATAGCTGTATATTCCATGTTGGGGGTATTATTAATATTATTATTGATAGGAAAAGATAACATATACACAGAGAAGTAAAATATGTACAAAAATATGAAAATTCTCTATGGTTCTTCTATAATGGTTTTAAAAACAGATAGGGCAGATTCAGTTAAGCTTCACTTTAGACTAAATGATTAGTCCTAACAATGCTTTCAGAGAGATCATACCACCATAAGGTCACTGGACTTTCAAATTGACAGGCTTTTAGCGAATTTCTAATTTGGGCCAGAGATAGTCTAATTTACTTTGCTTTTTTATAGATGAGGAATCTGAGACTTCAAACACATTAAGGTTGGAAAAATTCCATTTCCATAGCTAATAATTCTTTTTTCCTGGCCTCTTTCCATCCAGTATCTGCCTCTATAATCTAAATAATTCTGCTCCTCAAAGAATGATTCAGTATTCTTTCCTCTGACCTTAGAGAACAGGAACCTAGAGAGATCATGTCCAGGCTTGTTAATTCAGAACAACTTTCTGAAAATTAATTCCATTATTAGAGGATTTGGATGGAATGGTAGGGACAATGCCATACATGAGAAATAGCAAAGAAGAATTACAGAGAGAGGGAGATGGACTATATGAGGTAATAAATGCACTAAGATGCATTGTAAGACTTTGGAATGAATCCATAATATGTCAGTATTATTGAAAAGACAAACATAGGATTCTGAACTGAATTAATCATCCACAAAAATATTTGGTAAGTTGAGAGAAATATTCCCAAACATTTGTATATCTCATGGAAATCAAATGTATATAATAATGTTAAGAATAACTAT
Organism: Sminthopsis crassicaudata; assembly: GCF_048593235.1. Classification (NCBI taxonomy): domain Eukaryota; kingdom Metazoa; phylum Chordata; class Mammalia; order Dasyuromorphia; family Dasyuridae; genus Sminthopsis; species Sminthopsis crassicaudata. The sequence continues at coordinate 259,870,769 of NC_133621.1, forward strand.
TCAAATATAATATGAAAGGCAATATGGTAGAGTGGAAAGGACTTGGGATTTTCAGTTAGAAGATGTATGTTCAAATCCAAGTTCTGATATTTCCTCCTTGATTAATCATTTCACACATCCTGCCCCCCCTGTATTTTTCCTTATCTGTAAAATCAGTCAAAAAGGAACAATTCCCTCTAACATTCTTTCAGTTCTAAAATATATTAATCTATGGCAATCAAACTGACTGATTGATCTCAATCTTAAAAAAAAAAAAAAGATGAATCACCCTTTTTTAGTAAAGTGAAGGATTAGAAGTATGGAAACTGTCAAGCAAAAACAATCATCAAAATGCCTTTTTTTAAGGCAAGAAGGGGTTAGATGGTTTGGTGGTATATTGACAAATGACTATAGTATGAAACTCAAAGATTTCAATTTAAAAATAACTTAGAAGTTTGTTCTAGTACTTTGATTAGAAAGTGGTAAAGAAAAGATATGAGAATATATAATAAAATATTTGCAGAAAGATATTATTATTTGTGTATATATTTTTGGCGATCACAAAGAACCATAAATAAAATAATACCTATTTATTGGAGAGTGGGCTATCACTGAGTATTTTTTTTTTTTTTTTTTTTTTTTTTTGTGTGCGAATATCACTTTCTTGTTGCACAATAAACATTAGAATCCGAAGGTACATGCAACCTGGGCAGACAGATATTAGTGCTAACAATTTTCATTCCCCTCCCAGTGTTTCTTCTCTGGGTGCAGCTACCTCTGTCCATCATTGATCAACTGGAAGTGAGTTGGATCTTCTTTATGTTGAAGATTTCCACTTCCATCAGAATACATCCTCATACAGCATTGTTGTTGAAGTATACAGTGATCTTCTGGTTCTGCTCATTTCACTCAGCATCAGTTGATTTAAGTCTCTCCAGGCCTCTCTATATTCCTCCTGCTGGTCATTTCTTACCGAGCAATAATATTCCATAACCTTCATATACCACAATTTACCCAACCATTCTCCAACTGATGGACATCCATTCATCCTCCAGTTTCTAGCTACAACAAAAAGGGCTGCCACAAACATTTTGGCACATATATGTCTCTTTCCGCTCTTTAGTATTTCTTTGGGATATAATCCCAGTAGTAGCGCTGCTGGTTCAAAGGGTATGCACAGTTTGATAACTTTTTGGGCATAATTCCAGATTGCTCTCCAGAATGGCTGGATTCTTTCACAACTCCACCAGCAATGTATTAGTGTCCCAGTTTTCCCACATCCCCTCCAACATTTGTCATTATTTGTTCCTGTCATCTTAGCCAATCTGACAGGTGTGTAGTGGTATCTCAGAGTGGTCTTAATTTGCATTTCTCTGATCAGTAGTGATTTGGAACACTCTTTCATGTGAGTGGATATAGTTTCAATTTCTTCCTCTGAGAATTGTCTGTTCATATCCTTTGACCATTTATCAATTGGAGAATGGTTCGGTTTCTTATAAATTTGGGTCAGTTCTCTATATATTTTGGAAATGAGACCTTTGTCAGAACCTTTGTTTTTAAAAATATTTTCCCAATTTGTTACTTCCCTTCTAATCTTGTTTGCATTAGTATTATTTGTACAGAAACTTTTTAGTTTGATGTAATCAAAATCTTCTATTTTGTGATCAATAATGATCTCTAGTTCTCCTCTGGTCATAAATTCCTTCCTCCTCCACAAGTCTGAGAGGTAGATTATCCTCTGTTCCTCTAATCTATTTATTATCTCCCTCTTTATGCCTAAATCATGGACCCATTTTGATCTTATCTTGGTATATGGTGTTAAGTGTGGATCCATATCTAATTTCTGCCATACTAATTTCCAGTTTTCCCAACAGTTTTTTCCGAATAATGAATTTTTATCCCTAATGTTGGAATCTTTGGGTTTGTCAAAGATTAGATTGCTATAGATGTATCCTTTTTTGTCCTTTGTATCTAATCTGTTCCACTGATCTACCGGTCTATTTCGTAGCCAATACCAAATGGTTTTGGTGACTGCTGCTATATAATATAGCTTTAGATCAGGTACACTTAGACCACCTTCCTCTGAGTTTTTTTTCATTAGTTCCCTTGCAATTCTTGACCTTTTATTCTTCCATATGAATTTTGTTGTTATTTTTTCTAGGTCATTAAAATAGTTTCTTGGGAGTCTGATTGGTATAGCACTAAATAAATAGATTAGTTTGGGGAGTATTGTCATCTTTATTATATTCGCTCGGCCTATCCAAGAGCACTGAATGTCTTTCCAATTATTTAAATCTGACTTTATTTTTGTGGCAAGTGTTTTGTAATTTTTCTCATATAATTCCTGACTTTTCTTTGGTAGATGGATTCCCAAATATTTTATACTCTCAACATTTGTTTGGAATGGAATTTCTCTTTGTATCTCTTGCTGTTGCATTTTGTTAGTGATATATAAAAATGCCGAGGATTTATGTGGATTTATTTTGTATCCTGCCACTTTGCTGAAATTTTGAATTATTTCTAGTAGCTTTTTAGCAGAGTCTTTGGGGTTCTCTAAGTATACCATCATGTCATCTGCAAAAAGTGATAGTTTGATTTCCTCATTTCCTACTCTAATTCCTTGAATCTCTTTCTCGGCTCTTATTGCCGAGGCTAGCGTTTCTAGTACTATATTGAATAGTAATGGTGATAGTGGGCAACCTTGTTTCACTCCTGATCTTACTGGGAAAGGTTGCAGTTTATTTCTATTGCATATTATGCTTACTGACGGTCTTAAATATATACTCCTGATTATTCTAAGGAATAATCCATTTATTCCTATACTCTCAAGAGTTTTTAGTAGGAATGGATGTTGGATTTTGTCAAATGCTTTTTCTGCATCTATTGAGATGATCATATGGTTCTTATTAATTTGATTATTAATATGGTCAATTATATTAATAGTTTTCCTAATATTAAACCAGCCCTGCATTCCTGGAATAAATCCTACTTGATCATAGTGTATTATCTTGGAGATGATTTTCTGAAGTCTTTTTGCTAATATCTTATTTAAGATTTTAGCATCAATATTCATTAAGGAGATTGGTCTATAATTTTCTTTCTCAGTTTTCGATCTACCAGGTTTAGGTATCAGTACCATGTCTGTGTCATAAAAGGAGTTTGGTAGGACTCCTTCATCCCCTATTTTTTCAAATAATTTATATAACATTGGGGCTAATTGTTCTTTAAATGTTTGGTAGAATTCACATGTGAATCCATCTGGCCCTGGGGATTTTTTCCTGGGGAGTTGATTAATAGCTTGTTCTATTTCTTTTTCTGAAATGGGACTATTTAAGCAATTTATCTCCTCCTCTGTTAATCTAGGGAGCCTATATTTTTGGAGAAAGTCATCCATTTCACTTAAGTTATCAAATTTATTGGCATAAAGTTGGGCAAAGTAACTCCTTATTATTTCTCTAATTTCCTCTTCATTGGTGGAAAGATCCCCCTTTTCATTTGTAAGACTATCAATTTGATTTTCCTCTTTCTTTTTTTTGATCAAATTTACCAAAGGTTTATCTATTTTATTGGCTTTTTCATAAAACCAACTCTTGGTTTTATTTATTAATTCAATAGTTTTTTTACTTTCAATTTTATTGATTTCTCCTTTTAATTTTTGTATTTCGAGTTTAATTTTTGGTTGGGGGTTTATAATTTGGTCTTTTTCTAGCCTTTTAAGTTGTAAGCCCAATTCGTTAATCTTCTCTTTCTCAATTTTCTTCAAATAAGCCTCTAAAGATATAAAATTTCCCCTTATTACTGCTTTAGCTGCATCCCAAAGATTTTGATATGATGTCTCATCATTATCATTATCTTGGGTGAAATTGTTAATTGTTTCTATAATTTGCTCTTTCACCCAGTCATTCTTTAAGATGAGATTATTCAGTTTCCAATTACTTTTTGGTCTATTTACCCCTAACTTTTTACTGAATGTAGCTTTTATTGCATTGTGATCTGAGAAGAAGGCATTTATTATTTCTGCCTTCCTACATTTAATTTTGAGATCTTTATGTCCTAATATATGGTCAATTTTTGTATAGGATCCATGAACTGCTGAGAAGAAAGTATATTCCTTCCTATTGCCATTCAGTTTTCTCCAAAGGTCTATCATACCTAGTTTTTCTAATGTTCTATTTACTTTTTTAATTTCTTTCTTGTTTGTTTTGTGGTTTGATTTGTCTAAATCTGAGAGTGCAAGATTGAGATCTCCCACTATTATAGTTTTACTGTCTATTTCTTCTTGCAGTTCTCTTAACTTTTCCTTTAGAAAGTTAGATGCTATACCACTTGGTGCATATATGTTTAGTATTGATATGGCTTCATTATTTATGCTACCTTTCAGCAGGATATAGTTTCCTTCCTTATCTTTTTTAACGAGATCTACTTCTGCTTTTGCTTGATCTGAGATAAGGATAGCTACCCCTGCTTTTTTGGCTTTACCTGAAGCATAATAAGCTCTGTTCCAACCTTTTACCTTTACTCTGTATGTATCTCCCTGCTTTAAGTGTGTTTCCTGTAGACAACATATTGTAGGGTTCTGCTTTTTGATCCAATCTGCTATCCGTCTCCGTTTGATGGGATCGTTCATCCCATTTATAATTTACAGTTAAAATTACTAATTCTGTATTTCCTGCCATCGTATTATCCCCAGATTATACTTTTTTCCCTTGACCCCCCTGATCCCCCTCCCCGATATTTAATTTACAGACCCCCCTTGTGACGCGCAACCCTCCCTCTTTTTTTTTTTTTTTATAGGATCCCTCCCCCCTCCCTCCAAGTCCCTTCACTTATTCTCCTTTTCCTTTCCCCTTTTCCTCTCCCCCCTTTTAATGAGGTGAGAGAAAATTCTCTGAAAAACAAATATGTTAATTATTTACTCTTTGAGCCTCTTCTGATGAGAGTAAGATTCACACAATGATTCTCCCCCTCACTAAGTTCCCTCAGATATGGTGTATTTTCTATGTCTCTTCCTGGGATGTAGTTTCCCTCTTTTTATCACTCCTTCCCCTTTTTCTGAACCGACCTCCTTCCCTTTACCACACCCCCCTTTTTTTCTTTTATATCAGTAAAATCAAATTATCCTTGAGTATTTTTTATATACCCACAACAAAGTTACAGTTCTCAAGGGTTCTGTGTACCTTTTTCTGTTTCTCTTCAGTCTTGTGGATGTAGATCAAATTTTTTGTTTAAGTCTGGTTTTTTTCTTAGAAACATATAGAATTCCTCTGTTTCATTGAATGACCATCTTCTTCCATGGAAAAAGATGCTAAACTTAGCTGGGTAGTTCATTCTTGGTTGCAGTCCTTGATCTTTTGCCTTTCGGAATATCAGGTTCCAGGCCCTTCTATCTTTTAATGTGGAGGCAGCCAGATCTTGGGTGACCCTTATTGTGGCACCTTGGTATTTAAATTGTTTTTTTCTAGCTGCTTGCAGGATTTTCTCCTTTGTGTGGTAATTCTGCAGCTTAGCCACAATATTCCGTGGTGTTCTTTTTTTAGGGTCTATTTCAGAAGGAGTTCGATGAATTCTTTCCACATCTACTTTCCCTTCTGTTTCTATTATCTCTGGACAGTTCTCTTTGATAATTTCCTGTAAAATAGAATCTAGGCTCTTTTTTTGGTCATAGTTTTCTGGAAGTCCAATAATCCGCAGATTATCTCTCCTAGATCTATTTTCCAGGTCTATAGATTTTCCCAGTAAGTATTTGACGTTGTTCTCCAGCTTCTCATTTTTTTTGTTTTGTTTGACTGATTCTTGGGTTCTCTGTGAATCATTCATTTCTATTTGTTCCATCCTGACTTTTAAGGAGTTATTTTCTTCTTTCACAGTTTTTAGTTCTTTTTGTAAATGCCCAATTTCGTTTTTAAATGAATTATTTTGCTCTATTGAGTTTTTTTCCATTTCCCTAATTTTTTTTTTTGAGAATTATTTTCTTTTTCCAATTCAGAAATTCTATTTTCTTGAGACTTTTTTATCTTTTCCAATTCAGATATCCTACTTTCCTGTGTTTTTTTAACCTTTTCTAATTCACTAATTTTGTTTCCCTGCATCTCCTGTGAATTCTTTATTTTTTCCAACTCCAATTTCAGGACATTGTTATTCTCTATCATAACTTCCCTTTCCTTGCCCCATTTTTCTTCGATCTCCCTCAATTTCTTAAGAGCTTCTTCTAGGAGAGAGTTATGTGATGGGGGGCAGGAATCGTTCCCCTTTAGGTTGTTATCTGATTCTCTGCTGTCAACTTCCTCGGGGTTGGATACCCGCTCTTTCTCTGTATAGAAGGAATCTATGGTTTTTTTAGCTTTTTTGCTCATACTTAAAAAAAATCTTTTGGGGTCTGTCTCTGGGGTAGGAAATTATTTACTTCTTTACCAGCTTCCTCCCAGACGGGATGGATGCAACGGCTCCTGAGCCTGAGCTAAGAGAGAGCTCTGGGAGAGAGTTCCCCACCCTCTCCCTGGGAGTGCCTCAGAGGTGATTAGCACTGCTGTGCTTCGAGGGCGTAGAATAGTGAAGACTGCAGGAAGCCCAGGCTATGTGTCCGGGTGGGGAGTGGGTGTCTGCAGCAGGTGACGTAAGAAGCCCATGCGCTCAAACTGGAAGTGTCTGCCAGAAACCGCGGTCCCTAGTTCAAAGGTTCCGCTTCTCTGGGACTTCCTGGAGCTGAGTTCCACTCCCTCCAGCTAAGCTAGGCAGTGTGTGTTGCCTTGGGCCGTATCCACCCACTTGTCAGTCTCTTAACTATTCTCAGGAGGTAGCTGAGGCCACACCCCCTGGTGCTTGAGTCACCCCCAGGGTCCGGGGAAAATCTGAGTTTTAAAATATTTTGGCTTTCTCTTCTGAACTGCTAAATAATTAGCAGAGAAGAGCTAACAGCCTGTGCCAGATTCCTTTACCTCAGTGGCTTCTCTGATCCCAGAGCCCCTCCCAGCGCAATGGGCGCAGTGTGCCCCTACCCCACCGTCTGTGCTGGTCTTTCTTATTCCTCCCCTGAGAACTGACCTTTCCTGTTGAAACTCCAGATTCTCTTCAGCTGGTAAGTCGTGCTTCCAGTCCTTGTGGTATCTATCAATCCTGAGCTAATTTTGAGACTTAATTTATCTAATTGGTTGTGAGGGAGTGAGGACGTTCACTGAGTCGTGTGTTTCCTCTCCGCCATCTTCTATCACTGAGTATTAAGAAGGATGAATATGAATTAATCAGGAAAAAAATCTATAATCTAAACGAATGCACAATGAAACAAGTAGGACTTGAAAAAACACTAAATTACTACACTACAACATTGTAAATGGCAAAACAGAAACAACATTGTATTTTTGTTTAAAAGACATGTCTAAGTTGAAATAACACATTAGGAAATAAAGATGATTTAACAACAAAGATTTTAGTTTCTGTTATTGTTCAGTTCTTCATGATTCAGTAGATCTTAATCATTTAATAACTATGTTTTTAAGACCCAAGGACAATGAAGGAATAAGTATAGTAATCTGAATCCATGATACTAAACAAAAGAGCATTATACAATCTACTTATGTTTAATATTATCAGAAGTCAGTAATAAATGAAGAAAAGAAGAAGGTGGTAATATGAAGAAATAACTAGATTGTGGATTTGGAGACAGGAGGAAATGAATTTAAATACTGCCTCAGACACTTTCTGGAGTCAAATCTGCTGAATTCTCTTGGCCTCAATTTTCCATCTGTAAAATGAGGATAATAACCTCCCTTTCCCTCAACATTTTTGTAAAGATAAAGTAAGTTAGTGTTCATAATGCACTTTGCAAAATCTTAAACTATATAAATTCTGATTATTATTATACATTGTAGATTAGAAAGAATAATCTTCAGAATTCTTTAAGTGAAAGTCAAAGAACTTTAGGAATTTACTCAGAGATCATTGGAAATCTGTGCTTCCTGGATCACAATAATTTTAGCTGGATCACAAAGCACGGATAATGGACGACAAATGGGCTATTGTGTAATGCCCCATAGTACCATAAGCAGCTGTATGAGGTGAAGAACTCAATATATGAAGCAATGATACAGTTGTTTGGATAGTAATGAAAAAAATTGGCAGATCATCATCTTTTGGTGCTCTAATGTTCTCATTCACCTTAGCTATCAATAGAACAGTGGATAGGTTGTTTAATTATTTGTTTTTTTAATATTTAGGTTGACTGCCCTGTCAGTAGTGCAACTAAGTAGTTAAAGAGGAAGTGAGTTACTTCAGCCAGAATGGGAAGATTTCAGGGAGAAAGTACTGTTCAAACAGGAAAAGGATGGGAGAAATTTTAACAAATATGGATGATAGAAAGTCACATCAGATTGAAGAATTTGCATGTGTTTATGGGGCTACTAGGTAGCACAATGGATAGAACATTAGTCCTGGAATTGGTAAGATCAGAGTTCAAATTTAGCCTCAGACACTAATTCTAAGCAAGTCACTTAACCCTGTTTTTTCAGTTTCCTATCTTTAAAATTAGCTAGAGAAGAGAATGGCAAACTTGATTAAGATTCTTGCCAAGAAAATCCCAACAAGAATACCAAAGACAAACATGACTAAATTGAATGAAAAACAATCACAATAAAAATATATTCAGCAGACGTGCAGAGTTTGAGCGGATCATTTTTTGTCTATGAAATCCAAAGACTAAAAAATTAGGAAAGCCATTCAGAGCTCCAAATCTTGAAATTCATCTAGGGACTTGGGCAAAATCAGTTTCTTACTGAAATTTCTTTCATTTATTTATTTTTTTTATTCCTTATGGGTTTGGAATTCTGCATAAATTAATAGGGTTATTGAGTAATTTATCTTATGTTCAAAATGGAATTCTAAAAAAAAATATTTTGAACTTTCTGAACTTAATTTTTTTTTTTTCTTACTAAGTTTTGAGTGAAGATTCTGGATGTGTTTATTTTATTTATTTATTTATTTATTTTTAATGAAATGGTTTCGCCAGACTAGGATTAGGGTTGGGGTTAGGGTTAAAGGGTTAGGGTTAGGGTTAGGGTTAGGGTTAGGGTTAGTGTTAGGGTTAGAGTCGGGAGGTGAATTTAGCATTAAGGTTAGGGTTAGTGTTCTTATTAGGGTTAGGGTTTTGTGTTATGCTTAGGGTTAGGGATAGTGTTTGTGTAGGAGCTATTGTTAAGGCTATAAAAGTGGATAAAGGAAAAAAGTACAAAAAATTTAAGATGGTAAATCAAAGCAGGGTCAGCCTATTCTTTGAAGTCAAACAAGTTCATAGGCCGGTCATCAAAGGGAAATGATAATAAAATGACCTATTCTGTGAAATTAAGCATAAATATCAATTTGCTTTGTTGAAAGGTGCATATCAAGCTTTAATGAATGAAGATTCTTTTTTTATTATTTTTTTTAAGCTAACTGATTTCTCAGGACAGCTGGATGGCACAGTGCATATAATCAAGAGAAACTGAGTTCAAATGCATATTCCTCAATAGTGGGGAGCTGTGTGAATCTGAGTAACTCACTTAACCCCAATTGCTTCCCTAGTGAATCACTAAAATCATAATAGTAATAAATAATTTCTTAATTTTTTTGAGTTTGACAAACTACTTTCTCTTTACCCAATGTCATAGACTCATTATGACAAGTAGACAAAGAAGTAGAAAGGTAAAATCTGAATTAGGGTTCTTGCTCTGTCAGTATTTATATGATTTCTGAAAAAAATCATTGCTTACCTTCTTTGCCCTTCAGTTTGTTTATAAGAAAAACAGCATTAATTTTATTTATGTAAACTACAATCAACAGACACTTGCACGTTTGATTTCTTGTTGCCCTTTATGGTTGAAAAGCATCAAAATGACATTATGTCTGGGTCAATTTATAGTGTAACTGATCAATGTCTGATAAATGGAAGCTCTGGTCTCTTTTGCAAGGTATTTGTAAGAAGAGGGATTTATAATTCATAAATAATGCTACTGAACTATTGTCATTAGCAAATGTAGAATTTAGGGTTAGGGTTAGGGTTAGTATTAGGGTTGGTGTTAGGGTTAGGGATAGGGTTAGGGTTAGGCTTAGGGTAAGGTTCAGGGTTAGGTTTAGGGTTAGGGTTAGTGTTTTTGCTTGAGTTATGTTTAAGGTTATAAACATGGATAAAGGAAAAAAAATTCATAAATTTTATAATGGTAAATCAATGCAGGGTCAGCCTACTTCTTTCAAGTTAAACAAATAATTCAAATGTCTGCGGCTGGCCATCAAAAGGAAATGATAATAAAATGAGCTATTCTCTGAAATTAAGCATAAATATCAATTTGCTTTGTTGAATGGTGCATACCAAGTTTTAATGAACTGCGATTCTTTTTTTATTTTATTTATTTATTTATTTATTTATTTATTTTTTTTTTATTGTTAACTGGTTCCTTTGGACAGCTGGATATCCGCGTTGATATAATCAGGAAAAACAGAGTTCAAAGGCACATTAAGACCCTCAATAGTTAGGAGCTGTGTGAATCTGAGTAACTCACTTAACCCCAATTCGTTCCCAAATCAATCAATGAAATCATAATATTAAAATAATTTCTTTATGTTTTTGAGTTTGGGAAACTACTTTCTCTTGACTCAATGTCATAGATTGATCATGACAAGTAGACAAAACAGTACCAAGGTATAATCTGAATTAGGGTTCTTGCTCTGTCAGTATTTATATGATTTCTAAAAAATCACTGCTTTCCCCATTTGCCCTTTACTTTGTTTATAATCAAAACAGCATTAATAATATTTATGTACACTACAATCAACAGATAATTGTAGGGTTGGTTGCTTGTTGCCCTTTATGCTTGAAAAGCATCAAAGTGACATTATGTCTTGGACAATATATAGTTTAACAGATCAATATCTGATCAATTGAAGCTCTGGTCTCTACTGCAAGGCATTTGTAAAAAGAGGGATTTATAATTCATAAATAATGCTACTTAACTATTATTATTAGGAAATGTAGAATTTTAGAGATGAAAAATTCTTGCAATTCACATTAACTGAGCGATTTGGTTTTTTTGATAAGACATTAAATGGTTGATCTGGGATTTGAAATCAAGTCTTCTTCCTTTCAATTAAGACTCTAGTCCTCACACTCTATTCATTACTTTTTCTAAGCATAGTACAATCTAAAAACGTTACCTGATCTGCATTTTTTCAGGTATGACCCTATATCTCTCTTCATTAATTTTTATGCCCTCCAACCCATAATTGGAATACTGCCCTTTCACCTCTGGTTTTTATCTTCCATGACTTCCCTTAAAATATGATTCCAATCCCACTTTCTGCAGAATATCTTTTCTTCCTGATCTCTCCCCAGATATTTTTTTTTATTCTTTCAAAATACTTTCATATGAAACACATTTAAAGCAGGGAGATACAAATAGAGTAAAGGTAAAAGGTTGGAGCAGAATCTATTATGCTTCCGGTAAATCCAAAAAAGTAGGGGTAGCTATCCTTATCTCAGATCAAGCAAAAGCAGAAGTTGATCTAATTAAAAGAGATAAGGAAGGAAACTATATCCTGCTGAAAGGTAGCATAAATAATGAAGCCATATCGATACTAAACCTATATGCACCAAGTGGTATAGCATCTAACTTTCTAAAGGAAAAGTTAAGAGAGTTGCAAGAAGAAATAGACAGTAAAACTATAATAGTGGGAGATCTCAACCTTGCACTCTCAGATTTAGACAAATCAAGCCACAAAACAAACAAGAAAGAAATTTAAAAAGTAAATAGAACATTAGAAAACTAGGTATGATAGACCTTTGGAGAAAACTGAATGGCAATAGAAAGGAATATACTTTCTTCTCAGCAGTTCATGGATCCTATACAAAAATTGACCATATATTAGGACATAAAGATCTCAAAATTAAATGTAGGAAGGCAGAAATAATAAATGCCTTCTTCTCAGACCACAATGCAATAAAAGCTACATTCAGTAAAAAGTTAGGGGTAAATAGATCAAAAAGTAATTGGAAACTGAATAATCTCATCTTAAAGAATGACTGAGTGAAAGAGCAAATTATAGAAACAATTAATAATTTCACCCAAGACAATGACAATGATGAGACATCGTACCAAAATCTGTGGGATGCAGCTAAAGCAGTAATAAGGGGAAATTTTATATCTTTAGAGGCTTATTTGAAGAAAATAGAGAAAGAGAAGATTAACGAATTGGGCTTGCAACTTAAAAGGCTGGAAAAAGACCAAATTAAAAACCCCCAACCAAAAATTAAACTTGAAATACAAAAATTAAAAGGAGAAATCAATAATATTGAAAGTAAAAAAAAAAACTATTGAATTAATAAATAAAACCAAGAGTTGGTTTTATGAAAAAGCCAATAAAATAGATAAACCTTTGGTAAATCTGATCAGAAAAAAGAAAGAGGAAAATCAAATTGTTAGTCTTACAAATGAAAAGGGGGATCTTTCCACCAATGAAGAGGAAATTAGAGAAATAATAAGGAGTTCCTTTGCCCAACTTTATGCCAATAAATTTGATAACTTAAGTGAAATGGATGACTTCCTCAAAAAATATAGGCTTCCTAGATTAACAGAGGAAGAAATAAATTGCTTAAATTTACCCATTTCAGAAAAAGAAATAGAACAAGCTATTAATCAACTCCTCAGGAAGAAATCCCCAGGACCAGATGGATTTACATGTGAATTCTACCAAACATTTAAAGAAAAATTAGCCCCAATGCTATATAAACTAATTGAAAAAATAGGGGATGAAGGAGTACTACCAAACCCCTTTTATGAGACAGACATGGTACTAATACCTAAACCAGGTCGATCAAAAACTGAGAAAGAATATTAGAGACCAATTTCCTCAATGAATATTGATGCTAAAATCTTAAATAAGATATTAGCAAAAAGACTTCAGAAAATTATTCCCAGGATAATACAATATGATCAAGTAGGATTTATACAAGGAATGCAGGGCTGGTTTAATATTAGGAAAACTATTAGTATAATTGGCCATATTAATAATCAAATTAATAAAAACCATATGATCATCTCAATAGATGCAGAAAAAGCATTTGACAAAATCCAACATCCATTCCTACTAAAAACTCTTGAGAGTATAGGAATAAATGGACTATTCTGTAGAATAATCAGGAGCATATATTTAAGACCGTCGGTAAGCATAATATGCAATAGAAATTAACTGCAACCTTTCCCAGTAAGATCAGGAGTGAAACAAGGTTGCCCACTATCACCATTACTATTCAATATAGTACTAGAAACGCTAGCCTCGGCAATAAGAGCCGAGAAAGAGATTCAAGGAATTAGAGTAGGAAATGAGGAAATCAAACTATCACTCTTTGCAGATGACATGATGCTATACTTAGAGAACCCCAAAGACTCTGCTAAAAAGCTACTAGAAATAATTCAGAATTTTAGCAAAGTGGCAGGATACAAAATAAATCCACATAAATCCTCAGCATTCTTATATATCACCAACAAAACGCAACATCAAGAGATACAAAGAGAAATTCCATTCCAAACAAATGTTGAGAGTATAAAGTATTTGGGAATCCATCTACCAAAGAATAGTCAGGAATTATATGAGAAAAATTACAAAACACTTGCCACAAAAATAAAGTCAGATCTAAATAATTGGAAAGACATGCAGTGCTCTTGGATAGGCCGAGCGAATATAATAAAGATGACAATACTCCCCAAACTAATCTATTTATTTAGTGCTATACCAATCAGACTCCCAAGAAACTATTTTAATGACCTAGAAAAAATAACAACAAAATTCATATGGAAGAATAAAAGGTCGAGAATTGCAAGGGAACTAATGAAAAAAAAGTCAGAGGAAGGTGGTCTAAGTGTACCTGATCTAAAGCTATATTATATAGCAGCAGTCACCAAAACCATTTGGTACTGGCTAAGAAATAGAACCGTAGATCAGTGGAACAGATTAGATACAAAGGACAAAAAAGGGTACATCTATAGCAATCTAATCTTTGACAAACCCAAAGATATCAACATTAGGGACAAAAATTCATTATTCGGAAGAAACTGTTGGGAAAACTGGAAATTAGTATGGCAGAAATTAGATATGGATCCACACGTAACACCATATACCAAGAGAAGATGAAAATGGGTCCATGATTTCGGCATAAAGAGTGAGATCATAAATAGATTAGAGGAACAGAGAATAGTCTACCTCTCAGACCTGTGGAATAGGAAGGAATTTATGACCAGAGGAGAATTAGAGATCATTATTGATCACAAAATAGAAGATTTTGACTACATCAAACTAAAAAGTTTCTGTACAAACAATAGTAATGCAAACAAGATTAGAAGGGAAGTAACAAATTGGGAAAATATTTTTAAAAGCAAAGCTTCTGACAAAGGTATCATTTCCAAAATATGTAGAGAACTGACCCTGATTCATAAGAAATCAAACCATTCTCCAATTGATAAATGGTCAAAGGATATGAACAAACAATTCTCAGATGATGAAATTGAAACTATTTCCACTCATATGAAAGTGTTCCAAATCACTACTGATTAGAGAAATGCAAATTAAGACAACTCTGAGATACCACTACACACCTGTCAGATTGGCTAAGATGACAGAAACAAATAATGATGAATGTTGGAGGGGATGTGGGAAAACTGGGACACTGATACATTGTTGGTGGAGTTGTGAAAGAATCCAGCCATTCTGGAGAGCAATTTGGAACTATGCCCAAAAAGTTGTCAGACTGTGCATACCCTTTGACCCAGCATTGCTGTTATTGGGATTATATCCCAAAGAAATACTAAAGAGTGGAAAGGGACCTGTATGTGCCAAAATGTTTGTGGCAGCTCTTTTTGTTGTAGCTAGAAACTGGAAGTTGAATCGATGTCCATCAATTGGAGAATGGTTGGGTAAATTGTGGTATATGAAGGTTATGGAATACTATTGCTCTGTAAGAAAAGTCCAGCAGCAGGAATACAGAAAGGCTTGGAGAGACTTAAATCAACTGTTGCTGAGTGAAATGAGCAAAACCAGAAGATCACTATACACTTCAACAACAACACTGCTTGAGGATGTATTCTGATGGAAGTGGAAATCTTCAACATAAAGAAGATCCAACTCACTTCCAGTTGATCGATGATGGACAGAAATAACTACACCCAGAGAAGGAACACTGGGAAGTGAATGTAAATTGTTAGCACTACTGTCTATCTACCCAGGTTACTTATACCTTCGGAATCTAATACTTAATGTGCAACAAGAAAATGGTATTTACACACATATATTGTATCTACGTTTTATTGTAACACATGTAAAAAGTATGGGATTGCCTGTCATCGGGGGGAGGGAATGGAGGGAGGGTGGGATAATTTGGAAAAATGAATACAAGGGATAATATTATAAAAAATTACTCATGAATATATAATGTGAAAAAAAATTCTAAATAAAATTTTAAAAAAGTGATATAGAAACTAAAGAAAAATAAATAAATGAAGAGAGATATAGGGTCATATCTGAAAAAATGCAGATCAGGTAATGTTTTTGGATTGTACTATACTTAGACAAAGTAATGAGTAGATTGTGAGGACTAGAGACTTAATTGGAAGGAAGAAGACTTGATTTCAAATCCCAGATCAACAATTTAATGTCTTATCAAAAAAAAAAAAAACAAAAAAAACCCAAAAAAACAAATTGCTCAGTTGATGTTATTTGTAAGTATTTTTCATCTCTAAAATTCTACATTTGCTAATAACAATAGTTCAGTAGCATTATTTATGAAGTGTAAATCCTTCTTCTTGCAAATGCCTTGCAGTAGAGACTAGAGCTTCCATTGATCAGACATTGAACAGTTACACTATACATTGACCCAGACATAATGTCACTTTGATGCTTTTCAAGCATAAAGGGCAACAAGCAACCAACCCTACAAGTGTCTGTTGATTGTAGTGTACATAAGTATTATTAATACTGTTTTGCATATAAACAAAGTGAAAGGCAAAGAAGGTAAGCATTGATTTTTCAGAAATCATATAAATACTGACAGAGCAAGAACCCTAATTCAGATTTTGCCTTGTTACTTCTTTGTCTACTTGTCATGATCAGTGTATGACATTGGATCAAGAGAAAGAAGTTTGCCAAATTCAAAAACATTAAGAAATTTATTATTCTTATTATGATTTTATTGATTGATTTGGGAAGCAATTGGGGTTAAGTGACTTACTCAGATTCACACAGCTCCTAAGGATTGGGGATCTGAATATGCATTTGGACAAAGTTTCTCTTGATTATATCCACAGTGATATCCAGCTGTCCAGAGAAACAAGTTAACTTTAAAAAAAAAAGAAGCCTAGTTCATTAAAACATGGTATGCAACTTTCAACAAAGCAAATTGATGTCTACATTTAATTCCACAGAACTCGTCATTTTATTATCATTTCCTTTTCATGACCTGCCTATGAACTTTGAATTACTTGATTGAATTGAAAGAATTAGGCTGAACCTGCTTTGATATACCATTATAAAATTTTTGTATTTTTTGCCTTTATACATATTTATAACTTTCACCATAACTTGAACACAAAGGCGAACCCTAAAATATATCCTAACACAAAACCCTAACACTAATTCAAACACTAACCCTAATCCTAAACATAAACCTGACCCTAACAGGAACCCTGACCCTAACCCTCAGCCTAACCCTAACCCTAACCCTAACCCTAAACAATAACCCTAACCCTAACCCTAAACACTAACCCTAACCCTAACCTTAAACCTAACACTAAAACTAACCCTAAACCTAACAATAAACACTAACCTTAACCCTAAACCGAACCCTAACCCTAACCCCTATATGCCTCCCGATTCTAACCCTAACCCTAACCCTAAATTCAGGCACACACCCTAACCCTAACCCTAAGCATAGCCCTAAACCTAACCCTAACCATAAACCTAACCCTAAACCTAACAATAACACTAACCCTATAGCTAATACTGAACCCTAAACCTAACCCTAATACTACAACCTAACACTAGCCCTAAACATAACCCTAAACCCTAACCCTAACCCTAACCCTAAATTCACACTCTAACCCTAACCCTAACCCTAAACACTACACCTAATCCTAACCCTAAACCTAAACCTAAAACTAACCCTAACACTACACCCTAACCCTAATCCTAACTCTAACCCTAAATTTGCACCCTAACCATAACCCTAAAAAAAATGTTATTAAAATATTGGATTGACCTGTGGGGTTTTCAAGAGATCAAGTGAGTGAGTCATAGGAGATAACAGATTCATGTAAATGTTGAAAGTAGTTAAGTGAACTGAAAGAACAAATAGTCAATCACCAGCATTTAATGGACATTTCTTCTATGTCAGGTTCTATTCTTTATGCTGAGAATAGAAAATCTCAAACCAAAATAAGACAAACAAAAATGAAGCCCTTGAACTACTTTCAAAGAGACTGCCCTAATTGAAAAAGGTGACATATAAATATTAAAGTACATGGAAGCTATTTGCAGAATATATGAAAGTATTTTTTTATTCATTTTTCCAAATTATCCCCTCCCTTCCTCCCCCCGATGGCAGGTAATCCCATACATTTTACATGTGTTACAATATAAACCTAGATACAATATATGTGTGTAAATACCATTTTCTTGTTGCACATTAATTATTAGCTTCAGAAGGTATAAGTAACCTGGGTAGATAGACAGTAGTGCTAACAATTTATATTCGCTTCCCAGTGTTCCTTCTCTGGGTGTAGTTATTTCTGTCCATCATTGATCAACTGGAAGTGAATTGGATCTTCTTCATGTTGAAGATTTCCACTTCCATCAGAATACATCCTCAAACAGTGTTGTTGTTGAAGTGGATAGTGATCTTCTGGTTCTGCTCATTTCACTCAGCAACAGTTGATTTAAGTCTCTCCAAGGCTCTCTGTATTCCTCCTGCTGGTCATATCTTACAGAGCAATAGTATTCCATAATCTTCATATACCACAATTTACCCAACCATTCTCCAATTGATGGACATCGATTCAACTTCCAGTTTCTAGCTACAACAAAAAGAGCTGCCACAAACATTTTGGCACATACAGGTCCCTTTCCACTCTTTAGTATTTCTTTGGGATATAATCCCAATAACAGCAATGCTGGGTCAAAGGGTATGCACAGTCTGACAACTTTTTGGGCATAGTTCCAAATTGCTCTCCAGAATGGCTGGATTCTTTCACAACTCCACCAACAATGTATCAGTGTCCCATTTTTCCACATCCCCTCCAACATTCATCATTATTTGTTTCTGTCATCTTAGCCAATCTGACAGGTGTGTAGTGGTATCTCAGAGTTGTCTTAATTTGCATTTCTCTAATCAGTAGTGATTTGGAACACTTTCATATGAGTGGAAATAGTTTCAATTTCATCATCTGAGAATTGTTTGTTCATATCCTTTGACCATTTATCAATTGGAGAATGGTTTGATTTCTTATGAATCAGGGTCAGTTCTCTACATATTTTGGAAATGATACCTTTGTCAGAAGCTTGCTTTTAAAAATATTTTCCCAATTTGTTACTTCCCTTCTAATCTTGTTTGCATTACTATTGTTTGTACAGAAACTTTTTAGTTTGATGTAGTCAAAATCTTCTATTTTGTGATCAATAATGATCTCTAATTCTCCTCTGGTCATAAATTCCTTCCTATTCCACAGGTCTGAGAGGTAGACTATTCTCTGTTCCTCTAATCTATTTATGATCTCACTCTTTATGCCGAAATCATGGACCCATTTCATCTTCTCTTGGTATATGGTGTTACGTGTGGATCCATATCTAATTTCTGCCATACTAATTTCCAGTTTTCCCAACAGTTTCTTCCGAATAATGAATTTTTGTCCCTAATGTTGATATCTTTGGGTTTGTCAAAGATTAGATTGCTATAGATGTACCCTTTTTTGTCCTTTGTATCTAATCTGTTCCACTGATCTACGGTTCTATTTCTTAGCCAGTACCAAATGGTTTTGGTGACTGCTGCTATATAATATAGCTTTAGATCAGATACACTTAGACCACCTTCCTCTGACTTTTTTTTTCATTAGTTCCCTTGCAATTCTCGACCTTTTATTCTTCCATATGAATTTTGTTGTTATTTTTTCTAGGTCATTAAAATAGTTTCTTGGGAGTCTGATTGGTATAGCATTAAATAAATAGATTAGTTTGGGGAGTATTGTCATCTTTATTATATTCGCTCGGCCTATCCAAGAGCACTTAATGTCTTTCCAATTATTTAAATCTGACTTTATTTTTTTGGCAAGTGTTTTGTAATTTTTCTCATATAATTCCTGACTATTCTTTGGTAGATGGATTCCCAAATACTTTATACTCTCAACATTTGTTTGGACTGGAATTTCTCTTTGTATCCCTTGCTGTTGCGTTTTGTTGGTGATATATAAGAATCCTGAGGATTTATGTGGATTTATTTTGTATCCTGCCACTTTGCTAAAATTCTGAATTATTTCTAATAGCTTTTTAGCAGAGTCTTTGGGGTTCTCTAAGTATACCATCATGTCATCTGCAAAGAGTGATAGTTTGATTTCCTCATTTCCTACTCTAATTCCTTGAATCTCTTTCTCGGCTCTTATTGCCGAGGCTAGCGTTTCTAGTACTATATTGAATAGTAATGGTGATAGTGGGCAACCTTGTTTCACTCCTGATCTTACTAGGAAAGGTTGCAGTTAATTTCTATTGCATATTATGCTTACTGACGGTCTTAAATATATGCTCCTGATTACTCTAGAAATGATAATGAAATGACCCATTCTGTGAAATTAAACATAAATATCAATTTGCTTTGTTGAATGGTGCATACCAAGTTTTAATGAACTAGGATTCTTTTCTTTCTTTCTTTTTTTTTTTTTTTTTAAGTTAACTGATTTCTCAGGACAGCTGGAAGGCACCATTGATATAATCAAGAGAAACTGAGTTTAAATGCATATTCAGGCCCTCAATAGTTAGGAGCTGTGTAAATCTGAATAAGTCACTTAACCCCAATTGCTTCCCAAATCAATCAATAAAATCATAATAATAATAAAAAAAATTCTTAATGTTTTTGTGTTTGGCAAACTACTTTCTCTTGACCCAATGTCATAGACTGTTCATGACAAGTAGACATAGAAGTACCAAGGTAAAATCTGAATTAGGGTTCTTGCTTTATCAGTATTTATATGATTTTTGAAAAATCAATGCTTACCTTCTTTGCCCTTCACTTTGTTTATATGCAAAACAGTATTAATAATACTTATGTACACTACAATCAACAGACACCTGTAGGGTTGGTTGCTTGTTGCCCTTTATGCTTGAAAAGCATCAAAGTTACATTATGTCTGGGTCAATGTATAGTGTAACTGATCAATGTCTTATCAATGGAAGCGCTGGTCTCTACTGCAAGGCATTTGTATAAAGAGGGGATTTATAATTTATAAATATTGCTACTGAACTATTGTTTTAACAATTGTAAAATTTTAGAGATGAAAAATCATTGCAAATCACATTAACTGAGTGATTTGTTTTTTTTTTTGGTAAGACATTAAATGGTTGATCTGGGATTTGAAATCAAGTCTTCTTCCTTCCAATTAAGACTCTAGTCCTCACACTTTTTCTAAGCATTGTATAATCCACAAACTTTACCTGATCTGCATTTTTTCAGATATGACCCTATATCTCTCTTCATTAATTTTTATGCCCTCTAACCCATAATTGGATTACTGCCCTTTCACCTCTGGTTTTTATCTTCCATGACTTCCCTTAAAACATGATTCCAATCCCACTTTCTGCAGAATATCTTTCTTCCTGATCTCTTCCCCAGATAATATTTTTTAATTCTTTCAAAATAGTTTCATATATCTGCAAATAGCTTCATGTACTTTAATATTTATATGTCATCTTTTTCAATTAGGGCAGTCTCTTTGAAAGTAGTTTAAAGGGTTTCATTTTTGTTTGTCTTATTTTTGGTTTGAGATTTTCTATTCTCAGCATAAAGAATAGAACCTGACATAGAAGAAATGTCATTAAGTGCTGGTGATTGACTATTGGTTCTTTCAGTTCACTTAACTACTTTCAACATTTACATGAATCTGTTATCTCCTATGACTCACTCACTTGATCTCTTGAAACCCCACAGGTCAATCCAACATATTAGAACAATTTTTTTTAGGGTTAGGGTTATGGTGCGAATTTAGGGTTAGTGTAGGATTAGGGTTAGGGTTAGGGTTTAGTGTTAGTGTTAGGGTTAGGGTTAAGGTTATGTTTAGGGTTAGTTTTAGGGCTAGGTTTAGGGTTATGGTTATGGTTAGGGTTAGGTTTATGGTTAGGGTTTCACTATGTTCTGTAATGTTTTTTAATCGTGTGCTGCATTTTGTTAAAAGCTTTTCCTGCATCTGTTGAGATTATAATATGATTTTTCTTGATTTTATCATTATTATTGTAATGTATGTTTATAGTTTTCCTCTTCCTGAACCATCCCTGCATTTCTTGTATAAATCTCACTTGATCTTAGTATATTATTCTTCTGATATGTTGCTGTAATCTCTTTATTATATTTTATTTAAAACTTTTTCATCAATAGTCATTGAGATTTGTATATCATTCTTTAAAAATTCAAATAATATTAAGAAAAAATGCCAGTCGATAGTAAAAGCAGGCAATGTGTACACATTGCTTCATAAACCTTAAAATATAATGTGAATGTACCTATGAAAAAAGGTCCATTTCATGGCAGTTCACATTCAGCAAAGTAGATATTAATGAATTGACTGAAATCTTATTAAGCATAGTAAGAGTTACTTTTTTTTATTATGGGTTTTAAAAATAAAGTTTCTGAATCAACTAATTTCAGGCGAATAGAGTTTGAAAGATAAATGTGAAATAGAATCAATAACAGCAATAATTCATAAATTCTTGGCAAAGCTAGGTTTTCAAGTTTGATGCCAGTCTCCAAATCTAACCTTTCCTGAGAGAATTGTGGTTTACTTTTATTTTCTTTGCTGTCAAACTTGTCTTCTTTTTCCTTTTTCTAGAAGAAACCCATTTGATAGGGGAAGTCTTCTACATTAGTCCCACTATTTCTCAATATGTAACCCCCAGAATACCCAACTTGGTTTCAACCATAAGATTCTCATCTCAGTTTGTAGAATTGCTCTTCATTTATAGGCAGAAGTGCCCCTGATTTCTTTCATTTCAATCCTCTTCCCATAAACTTTTTTGGTACTAATGAGTCCCAGAGTGACTCCTATTGCATCAGGCCTGATTTCACTTTGTGTAACAGTTCTAGTAGCTGTCAAAAACACCTCAACTTTCTCCTTATTCCCTATCTGGGACTAAGTCACTTCTTAATACCTGGGGTCACAGTAACTGAATATTTTGGGATAAAAAAATAATTTGCAATATGAAGATCCTACTTCCCTACTGCCTCTCCTACTTATCAGAGAACTAACATTAAAAGAGATCACAGGATTATAGATATGGAGCTGGAAAGGACCTCAAAGACCATCCCATCAGATTCTCTCATTTTAGAGATTAACTTATTTTATGACCTATGTATTAGTTAGGTAAATGCAGGATTTTATTTGCATTTTATTAAACAGAATAACTCAAGATAAGTCACATGATCAATAATAAAAATAAAATTTAAAGTCATAATTACTACACTGCAAGAAAAACAAAACAAAACAAAACATGTTGCTCTGAAAATGTAGACTACTCTCTGGATATTGATGACATTCCCCTTCACTTTTTCCTTATCTCCCATGGAACAATTTTAATTTAATGAAATAGGACATTATATCTTGATTGAAATTGATTCATAGTTTTCCCCAGTTTTTAAAAGAATAATATGGAATGTTTTTTCACTACTTTTTTGGGTATCAACTCTATTACATGCAAAATCTTTAATTCCAGATTCATGAGAAGAATAGACTCACAAATCTTCAAAGCCCAATTAAGGATGAAATAGCCATATTAGCTGAAACTTTTTTTAAAAAAATTGCTTATAATTTGGTAATTTACTTTTCTATCTCATCAAGACTAAGTCTGAGTAGAAAATTAGGATCTATTATTTCTGTTTTTTTAGAATGGCATAAATGGAAAATAAAGATATGTAATATAATAAAGATAATTAATTTTAAATTATATTTAGACAAAATACTCAGATTTCATATGCAATATAATCTTGTATTGATGTTCCCCTTTGGATCCACATTTCCATTTAATTATTAAAAAGTTGTTGATTTTTCATCTAGACTAAGTGTATTTGAAAAAAAAAAAAAAGAGACAGAATGACTGCCACCCTACAAACCTTGTTTGCCTCATATTATTTTCTATTATTAAACACTGGACTCAAGCAATGTATAATTAAAAATATCTCATTTTTCCTTTCCTCTAGATATAATTATTGTCTTTTATGTTCCTTTTTATGTTCCTTTTCTGAGTTTTTTTTTTTTTTTATTTCAAATATTTTAATTTTGGAATCTCAGGGTGTGAGGAATACTTTTAAACTAAAATGCAAATCATACCATTCATAAAATCCCTGGAGAATATTTATTGAAATTCTAAAAGAAATTTTTTTGGAAACTCATTACTATTCCTCTCCAACTCCCTATCCTCACCCAAGACAAATTCTATTTCACTTTTGGACAGTTGTAATTCTTAAGAATCCTTTCAGTTTGTTTGTTTTTGTTTTTCCTTAAGCTAAGTCATACTTTACCCTTTTATCATTTAAATCAAATTTGTCTTAATGATCACAGTGGGGACTAGCATACCAAGTTCACCTTTGCTTTTAGAATATCTATCTTCTTTCAAAGGAAAATCAAGAAGCCTTCCCTCAAGAAACTTGTTCCTATACTCTTATGAGAATTCTGTCTCTTTGACAGATTTTTAATTTAATTTAATTTAATTTAATTTATCTTTTCTTGTATCCTCTTCCTATATTAGAATGTAAGTCCTTTGAAGGCAGGAACAATATCATTTTTATTTCTATTCTTAGAATTTCATGCAATACTTTATACACAGGGCTAAATATACATTTGTCCAATTACATTTAACTTAATTTGATTGTTATGTGAAATAGATATTTGAAGATATTCTATCTTCCCTAAATGTTCCTTTGGTTTTTGTTGTTGTTGTTGTTGTTTTTGTTTGTTTTTTGGTTTTAAGATTAATAACACCAAACTATTCTACACATGTTTAATGTTCAAATCAAACCAATAATCTTTTATTACATTATTATAAAAATGTTACAAACTAGAGTGTTATGGTAACAAAAAAACATAAAAACTAGACTCAATCTACAAGTACTTAAAATTCTAATGGAAGAGACAATATGCAAACTAGGACTATAAAAGATCAGGTAATGACTTAGGTGCAAAGAGACTTGGAGTAACAACATTGTATATTAAAAGAAAATAGCCTTGTGAAAAAATCTGAATGGCTAAAGCAATAAAAAAGAGCATTTTTTTTAGAATTTTTTTTCCACAGTATATATGCATGAGTAATATTTTTAAAATAATATTATCCCTTGCATTCATTTTTCCAAATTATCCCCACCTCCCTCCACTCCCTCCCCCCAATGCCAGGTAATTCCATACACTTTACATGTGTTACAATATAACCTAGATACAATACATGTGTGTGAATATCATTTTCTTGTTGCACAATAAACATTAGAATCCGAAGGTACATGCAACCTGGGCAGACAGATATTAGTGCTAACAATTAACATTCACTTCCCAGTGTTTCTTCTCTGGGTGTAGCTACCTCTGTCCATCATTGATCAACTGGAAGTGAGTTGGATCTTCTTTATGTTGAAGATTTCCATTTCCATCAGAATACATCCCCATACAGTATTGCTGTTGAAGTGTATAGTGATCTTCTGGTTCTGCTCATTTCACTCAGCATCAGTTGATGTAAGTCTCACCAAGCCCTCTGTATTCTTCCTGCTGGTCATTTCTTACAGTGCAATAATATTCCATAACCTTCATATACCATAATTTACCCAACCATTCTCCAATTGATGGACATCCATTCATCTTCCAGTTTCTAGCTACAACAAAAAGAGCTGCCACAAAAATTTTGGCACACACAGGTCCCTTTCCACTCTTTAGTATTTCTTTGGGATATAAGCCCAATAGCAGCAATGCTGGATCAAAAGGTATGCACAGTTTGATAATTTTTTGGGCGTAGTTCCAAATTGCTCTCCAGAATGGTTGGATTCTTTCACAACTCCACCAGCAATGTATCAGTGTCCCAGTTTTCCCACATCCCCTCCAACATTCATCATTATTTGTTCCTGTCATCTTAGCCAATCTGACAGGTGTGTAGTGGTATCTCAGAGTTGTCTTAATTTGCATTTCTCTGATCAATAGTGATTTGGAACATTCTTTCATATGAGTGGAAACAATTTCAATTTCATCAACTGAAAATTGTCTATTCATATCCTATTAGGATTACAAGGTGAGAACTCAGGTTGTCTGGACAATTCTCTGATGTTAGGTGAGAACTCAGATTGTCTGGACAGTTCTCTGACTCGGAGTTCACACCTTTGGTTCAGGCCTTTAGAGTGAAATTCTGAGGTGTATTTTACATGTTTAAAAGAAGTTTACACCTTTAAGAGGCGGAAGTTCATTGGTTTAGTTCCCACATGCCCATTCTCTGGGAGGATAACATTGGGTCTGGAGGAGTCTACTCTACATAGGAGTTGGGATGGCTCTCTACAGGAAGAACAGTCTAGCCGGGAGATTGAGTTGAGACAGCAGATCTCCTCCCAGAGAGCGAATCTACAGTTTCTGGAGACAACAGAACATTACAATATCCTTTGACTATTTATCAATTGGAGAATGGCTTGACTTCTTATAAATTAGAGTCAATTCTCTATATATTTTGGAATGGGGCTTTTATCAGAACTTTTAACTGTAAAAATGCTTTCCCAGTTTGATACTTCCCTTCTAATCTTGTTTGCATTAGTTTTGTTTGTACGAAAGCTTTTTAATTTGATGTAATCCAAATTTTCTATTTTGTGATCAATAATGATGTCCAGTTCTCCTTTGGTCACAAATTCCTTACTTCTCCACAAATCTGAGAGGTAAACTATCCTATGTTCCTCTAATCTATTTATGATCTCATTCTTTATGCCTAAATCATGGACCCATTTTGATCTTATCTTGGTATGTGGTGTTAAGTGTGGGTCCATGCCTAATTTCTGACATACTAATTTCCTGTTTTCCCAGCAGTTTTTGTCAAATAATAAAGTCTTCTCCCAAAAGTTGGGATCTTTGTGTTTATCAAACACTAGATAGCTATTTTGTCCTGTGAACCTAACCTATTCCACTGAACAATGGTTTTACTTTCTGCTGCTTTATAATATAGTTTTATATCATGTACAACTAGGCCACCTTCATTTGATTTTTGATTTATTTTCATTAATTCTCTTGGAATTCTTGACCTTTTCTTCTTCCATATGAATTTTATTGTTATTTTTTCTAGGTCATTAAAATAGTTTCTTGGGAGTCTGATTGGTACAGCACTGCCATCTTTATTATATTTCCTTGGCCTATCCAAGAGCACTTAATATTTTTCAAATTATTTAAATCTGACGTTATTTGTGTGGAAAGTGTTTTGTAATTTTGCTCATACAATTCCTGATTTTCCTTTGGTAAGTAGATTCCCAAATATTTTATGCTATCAATGATTATTTTGAATGGAATTTCTCTTTATATCTCTTGCTGTTGGATTTTGTTAGTGATATATAAAAATGCTGAGGATTTATGTGTATATATTTTGTATCCTACAATTTTGCTAAAGTTGTGAATTATTTCTTATACTTTTTTTAGGAGAATCACTGAGGTTGTCTAAGTATATCATCAAATAATCTGCAAAGAGTGATAATTTGGTTTCCTCATTATCTACTCTAATTCCTTTAATCTTTTTCTCATCTCTTCTTTTGGAGGCTAGTGTTTCTCATACAATATTAAATAATAATGGTGATAGTGGGCAACCTTGTTTCACTCCTGATCTTACTGGGTATGGTTCCAATTTATCCCCATTACAAATGACGCTTAATGATGGTTTTCAATAGATGCTCCTGACTATTTCAAGGAAAAATCCATTTGTTCCTATATTCTCAAGTGTTTTTAATAGGAATGGATGTTGGATTTTATCAAATGCTTTTTCTGCATCTATTGAGATGACCATATGTTTTTTGTTAATTTGTTTATTGATATAGTCAATTATGCTAATAGTTTTCCTAATATTGAACCAGCCCTGTATTCCTGGTATAAATCTTACCTGGTAATATTATTGTATTATCCTGGAGATGATTTTCTGTAATCTTTTTGCTAATATTTTATTTAAGATTTTAGCATCAATATTCATTATAGAGATTGGTCTATAATTTTCTTTTTCTGTTTTCAACCTACCCGGTTTAGGTATGAGTACCATGTCTGTGTCTGAAAAGGAATTTGGTAGGACCTCTTCAATCCCTATTTTTAAAATAATTTATGTAGCATTGGAGTTAATTGTTCTTTTAGTGTTTGGTAGAATTCACATGTAAATCCACTTGGTCCTGGGGAGGTTTTTTTAGGGAGTTGATTAGTAGATTGTTCTATTTCTTTTTCTAAGACTGGATTGTTTAACCAGTTTACTTCTTCCTCTTTTAATCTGGGCAAGCTATATTTTTGAATTTATTCTTCTATTTCATTTAAGTTATCAAATTTATTGATATAAAGTAGGGCAAAGTAACTCCTAATTATTGCTCTAATTTCCTCTTCATTAGTGGCAAATTCTCCTTTTTCATTTTTAGACTATCAATTTGATTTTACTCTTTCCTTTTTTAAATTACTAAGGGTTTATCTATTTCATTGTTTTTTTCATAGAATGAACTTTTAGTTTTACTACTCAAGTTAATAGTTTTGTTTGTTTGTTTTGTTTTTGTTTTTGTTTTGTTTTTACTTTCAATTTTATTAGTCTCTCCTTTTATTTTTAGAATTTCAAGTTTTGTGTTTGTCTGGGGGGTTTTAATTTGTTCCTTTTCTAGCATTTTTAGTTGCAAGCCCAATTCATTGACCTTCTCTTTCTCTATTTTATGCAAGTATGCCTCTAGAGCTATAAAATTTCCCCTTGTTACTGCTTTGGCTGTATCCCACACATTTTGGTATGACATCTCATTATTGTCATTTTCTTGGGTGAAGTTATTAATTATGTATATGATTTGCTGTTTCACCCAATCATTCTTTAGTATAAGATTATTTAGTTTCCAAATTTTTTTGGTCTATTTATTGAATGTAATTTTCATTGCATAGTGGTCTGAAAAGGATGCATTTTACTATTTCTGCCTTACTGCATTAGAGTTTGAGGCTTTTATATCCTAATATGTGGTCAATTTTTGTATAAGTTCCATGAACTGCTGAGAAGAAAGTGCATTCCTTTCTGTCTCCATTTAGTTTTCTCCAAAGATCTATCATATCTAACTTTTCTAGTATTCTATTTACCTCTTTGACTTATTTCTTATTAATTTTGTGGTTTGGTTTATCTAATTCTCAGAGTGCACTCCCACTATTATAGTTTTGCTGTCTATTTCTTCTTGCAGCTCTCTTAATTTTTCTTTTAAGCATTTAGATGCTACATCACTTGTTGCATATATGTTTACTATTGATATTCCTCCATTATCTATGCTACCCTTTAGCAAGATTAAGTGCCCTTCCTTATCTCTTCTAATTAGATCAGTTTTGGCTTTTTCTTGATCTGAGATGAGGATGGCTACCACTGCTTTTTTGGTTTAACCTGAAGCATAGTAGATTCTGCTCCAACCTTTTATCTTTATTCTGTATGTATCACTCTGTTTCAGGTGTGTTTCATGTAAACAACATATAGTAGGATTCTGGCATTTAATCCAGTCTGCTGTTTCCTCTTTATGGGGAAGTTAACCCTTTCACATTTATGGTTAAAATTACTAATTTTGTATTACTTGCCATTTTGTTAACCCTGCTTATGCCTTTCTCCTTTCCTTGTCCCTTATTCCTTTCCCCAGTATTAAACTGGTGAGCCCCACTAGCTTCTCATAGCCCTCCCTTTTTAGTATCCTTTCCCCACCTTATAATTCCTCCCCCGTATTTTTTCCTAAAAGTTTCTGTATTCCCTTCTGCTTAGCTTACTCCTTCCCTTTTCACTTTTCCCCTCCTACTTTTTAATGAAGTGGAATAAATTTCACCATAAATGGAATATGTCTATCTTTTTCTCTTTAAGCCAGTTCTAATGAGAATATGATACACACTATGTTCATCCCCCTCCATTCTTACTCTCAGATAGCATAGGTTACCTCTACCTCTTTGTGAGATGTAGTACCATCACTTTACCCTTTTTTCTGGTATAATTTCCTTTCCACCTCTAGTTTCTAGAACAAATTATACATGCGTCCTTTATATATCTTTATGTTGGAAATATAGTTCTCAATATTTATTTTTACCTTTTTAGAAATCTCTTGAGTTCTATATTTGGAGGTCAAATGTTTTGTTTAGATCCAGTTTTTTTCATCAAGAATAGATGAAATTCACTTCCTTTGTTGAATGTCCATCTTCTTCCCTTGAAAAAAGATGCTCATTTTTGCTGGGTAAGTTATTTTTGGCTGCATAACAAGTTCCTTAGCCTTTCGGAATATCATATTTCAAGCCCTTCAATCCTTTAATGTGGATGCTGCTAGATCCTGGGTAATCCTTACTGTGGCTCCTCCATATTTGAATTGATTTTTCCTACCAGCTTGCAGTATTTTTTCCTTCATCTGATGGTTCTAGAATTTGGCCACTATATTTCTTGGTGTTTTGATTTTAGGGTCCCTTTCAGTAGGTGATTGATAAATTCTTGCAATGTCTATTTTACTCTCTGTTTCTAAAACATCTGGGCAGTTCTCTTTGATAATTTCCTTGAAAATAGTGTCCAGGCTCTTTTTTTCATCATATTTTTCAGGGAGCCAACTATTCTCAGATTGTCTCTCCTGGATCTATTTTCCAGATCTGTTGTTTTCTCAAGAAGATATTTGACATTTTTTCCCATTGTTTCATTTTTTTGGGTTTTTTTTGACTGATTCTTGGTGTCTCCTTGAGTAAATCAATTCTATTTGCGTGATTCTGATTTTCAATGAAGTATTTTCTTCACTCACTTTTTTTCATAATTTTTTTTCTAATTGTCCAAATGAGTTTTTAAGTGAGTTTTGTTCTATGGATTTTTTTTTTCCATTTCACCATATTTTTTAGAGAGCTATTTTCTTTTTCCAACTCACTAATTTTCTTTTTCAAGTATTTGATTTCTTTATCCAGTCTATCTTTAAATAAATGGGATGACTTATCCAGACTTTCTTGCTAAGCTTTCCTTTCCTTTTCCCATTTTTCTTCTAGTTCTCTTGTGAGAGCTTTTTTCATTTCTTCTATGACAGTTTTTGTATTGAGGAGCAGATCATATCTCCCTTTTGGGATTCATCTGGAGACAGTCTGTTTTTAGTCTCCTCAGGATTTAAAGCTATCAGTGGTTAGAGTTCTTTTAAATTTTTTGCTCATTTTGTCAGAGAAGAATCAAAGAAAACAAACTAACAAGAAAAACAAATGCATTCTGCTTTTATTTGGGGGTGGGGGAGGCTGGATGGTATTATTGGGCTTCCTCTACAGACTGTTGGGGACAGTAGCGAGGCACTAGCAGGACAGCAAAGGTTGTGCTGTGTCTATGCTCTGAGACTCTGAGGCTCTAAGAACTAGCTGAAACACTCTTGGTTGGGGTGGCCAGGTACTGAGAGATGCTAGCTTTTTGGAGTTATAGTCTTTACTCCTCTCCTGATCCTGGATTGCTGCCAAGACAGAATATCAACACTGTGGTAAAGAAAGTTAGGCAGAAATAGCACCCCTCCCCCTTACAGTCTGTGCAGTGTGAGCTGCCTGCCAAGCTCTCACTGCTTGCCCTCAGCCTGTGCCAGATCTGGTTGTCCCTGCCCCCGAGCAAAAACAGACCTTTTCTGGCAAATTTCAAGGATGTCTTCTATTGGTAATTATTTATGGGCTTTTTTTCCCAGTCAAACACTATTTTGGAAGCTTGTCATGAAATAAATTCTGAAAGAAAATGCAGAGCTTTACAGATGTGTGCGTCCTCTCAGCCATCTTGCCCAGAAGTCCCTCTACATATAAATTTTGACCATTTTCGTTCATTTGTTATTTTTTTATCCTCTAAGACAAAGTAGTACAATTCTAACATTGTTTCTCCACATAAACTTTAATAAGGACTTTGACAGAATTTTCTACATTGGAGAAATATGGACTAAATTATAGGAAAGTTTAGACTAGTTAAATGGCTAGAAGCAACAAAAAATTATTAGTGAATTAATGCTAACTCTCTGTTATCCAGGTTAAAGTGCTCTGTCTGAGATTTTGCCCTTGGTTTTATGATGGTTACATTTTTTATCATTTTTTTACATGAAAAGTTCTATGTGTATTAAATTTGCAGACAATCAAAAAAAATAAGAAAAGAAAAGAAAAGAAAGAAAAAAAAAAGAGTGGGAGAGAGACCCATGGCTGAAATTTTGGAAGAAAGTCATTATTCAGAATACTCTTGACAAAAAAAGAATAAATAACCAAAATTTAAGAATACATACAGTGTAGATACTACACAGTGTAATAGTTGAAAAAAGAAACAACCATAGAAATATAGGATTATTTAGTCATGTTTAATCTATATTTCATCTGCAAGTATTGTAGGCAGCAAATGCATCAAAATTTTAATTTAATTTAACTCAACAATATAGCATGGAAGTTCCCTACTTTCCCAAAACAAGCAAAAGAAAAAGCTAATGCATAATTATGATGCATTATTAGAAATATAGGATTTGAAACAAGGGAACTGATATCTAGTCTCACACTACCCTAGTCAGATCATATCTACAGTACTAAGTTGATTCTGGACACCATATTTGGAAAGATGTTTCTCTCCAGAATTGTCAGCTTTCTAAAGTTAAACATGTCTATGAGGGCGATAAAAACCAAATACCATATATTATGTGTATCAGTTTAAAAAATTATCATTTCCAAACATCAGAAGAGAGAATATTCAGGAGGGATTTGGTTGTCTTAAAGGATTTTAGAATAAACATTCTGCTTGATTCTAGAAGAAAAGAGATACTTGGAGCAGTCAGTAAAAGAGAAACAGTTTTGGGCTCAGTGTTTGAGTATGTGTGTATTAGAGGGCATGCATGCATGTGTGTGTGTGTGTGTGTGTGTGTGTGTGTGTGTGTGTGTGAGGTGGTGCTTCAGTGTTTTCATTTGCATTTTTCTATTCAGTTATGATTTAGAGCATTTTCCCCAACAGGGCTATAAATAACTCCGAATTATTTATTTATTTACTTATTCATTTATTTATTTATTTATTTGTTTGTTTATTTATGTCAGAAAACTTCTACCGAAATGGTTCTTTATTAGATATGGTCTTGAGGAAATGAACTTAAGATTTTTGCCAAAACAATTTATTGTAATTTTGGGAACTTTCTTGGTTAAATTTCCATCTATTGGCAGAGCCAAGATGGCAGAGAAGAAACACACGACTCTGTAAACGTCCTCACTCCCTCACAACCAATTAGATAAATTAAGCCTTAGAATAAGCCCAGTACTGATAGATACCACAAGGACTGGAAGCACGACTTACCAGCTGAAGAGAATCTGGAGTTTCAACAGAAAAGGTCAGTTCCCAGGGGAGGAAGAAGAGAGGCCAGCACAGACAGCTGGGTGCTAGCATACTCTGCCGATTGCGCTGGGAAGGGCTCTGGGATCAGAGAAGCCACTGAGATAAAGGAATCTGGCACAGGCTATTAGCTCTTCTCTACTAATTATTTAGCAGTTCAGAAGGGAAATCTAAACACTTTAAAAATTCAGATAGATTAGATTTTCCCAGATCCTGGCGGTGACTCAGCAGATCTCGGCACCAGGGGTTGTGGCCTCAGCTCCCACCTGAGAATAGTTAAGAGATTGACAAGTGGGTGGATACGGCCCAAGGCAACACACACTGCCTAGCTTAGCTGGAGGGAGTGGAACTCAGCTCCAGGAAGTCCCAGAGAAGCAGAACCTTTGAACTAGGCACCTGCTGCAGACATCCACGCCCCACCCGGACAGATAGGCTGGGCTTTGTGCTGCCTTTACTGTTCAGCGCCCTCAGGGCATAGCAGCGCTAATCACCTCTGAGGCACCTCCAGGGAGGGGGTGGGGAACTCTCTCCCAGAGCTCTATCTTAGCTCAGGTGCAGGAGCCACTGCATCCATCCGGTCTGGGAGGAAGCTGGTAAAGAAGTAAATGAATAATTTCCTACCCCAGGGACAGACCTCAAAAGATTTTTTAAATATGAGCAAAAAAGCCAAAAAAATCATAGATTCCTTCTACACAGAGAAAGAACGGGTATCCAACCCCGAGGAAGTTAACAGCAGAGAGACAGCAGATAACAACCTAAAGGGGAACGATTCCTGCCCCCCATCACATAACTCTCTCCTAGAAGACACTATTTAAAAATTAAGGGAGTTTGAAGAAAAATGGGGAAAGGAAAGGGAAGCTATGATAGAGAATAACAAAGTCCTGAAATTGGAGTTAGAAAAAATAAAGAATTCACAGGAGATGCAGGGAAACAAAATTTATGAATTAGAAAAGGTTAACAAAACACAGGAAAGTAGGATTTCTGAATTGGAAAAGATAAAAAAGTCTCAAGAAAATAGAATTTCTGAATTGGAAAAAGAAAATAATTCTCAAAAAAAAATTAGGGAAATGGAAAAAAATTCAATAGAGCAAAATAATTCATTTAAAAACGAAATTGGGCATTTACAAAAAGAACTAAAAACTGTGAAAGAAGAAAATAACTCCTTAAAAGTCAGGATGGAACAAACAGAAATGAATGATTCACGGAGAACCCAAGAATCAGTCAAACAAAACAAAAAAAAAAAAAAAATGAGAAGCTGGAGAACAACGTCAAATACTTACTGGGAAAATCTATAGACCTGGAAAATAGATCTAGGAGAGATAATCTGCGGATCATTGGACTTCCCAAAAACTATGACCAAAAAAAGAGCCTAGATTCTATTTTACAGGAAATTATCAAAGAGAACTGTCCAGAGATAATAGAAACAGAAAGGAAAGTAGATGTGGAAAGAATTCATCGAACTCCTTCTGAAATAGACCCTAAAAAAAGAACACCACAGAATATTGTGGCTAAGCTGCAGAATTACCACACAAAGGAGAAAATCCTGCAAGCAGCTAGAAAAAAAACAATTTAAATACCAAGGTGCCAAAATAAGGGTCACCCAAGATCTGGCTGCCTCCACATTAAAAGATAGAAGGGCCTGGAACCTGATATTCCGTAAGGCAAAAGATCAAGGACTGCAACCAAGAATGAACTACCCAGCTAAGTTTAGCATCTTTTTCCATGGAAGAAGATGGTCATTCAATGAAACAGAGGAATTCTATATGTTTCTAAGAAAAAAACCAGACTTAAACAAAAAATTTGATCTACATCCACAAGCCTGAAGAGAAACAGAAAAAGGTACACAGAACCCTTGAGAACTGTAACTCTGTTGTGGGTATATAAAAAGTACTCAAGGATAATTTGATTTTACTGATATAAAAGAAAAAAAGGGGGGTGTAGTAAAGGGAAGGAGGTCAGTTCAGAAAAAGGGGAAGGAATGATAAAAAGAGGGAAACTACATCCCAGGAAGAGACATAGAAAATACACCATATCTGAGGGAACTTAGTGAGGGGGAGAATCATTGTGTGAATCTTACTCTCATCAGGAGAGGCTCAAAGAGTAAATAATTAACATATTTGTTTTTCAGAGAATTTTCTCTCACCTCATTAAAAGGGGGGAGAGGAAAAGGGAAAAGGAAAAGGAGAATAAGTGAAGGGACTTGGAGGGAGGGGGGAGGGACACTAAAAAAAAAAAAGGGAAGGCTGCGCATCACAAGGGGGGTCTGTAAATTAAATATCGGGATCAGGGGCGTCAAGGGAAAAAGCATAATCTGGGGATAATACGATGGCAGGAAATACAGAATTAGTCATTTTAACTGTAAATGTAAATGGGATGAACGATCCCATCAAACGGAGACGGATAGCAGATTGGATCAAAAAGCACAACCCTACAATATGTTGTCTACAGGAAACACACTTAAAGCAGGGAGATACATACAGAGTAAAGGTGAAAGGTTGGAACAAAGCCTATTATGCTTCAGGTAAAGCCAAAAAAGCAGGGGTAGCTATCCTTATCTCAGATCAAGCAAAAGCAGAAGTAGATCTCGTTAAAAAAGATAAGGAAGAAAACTATATCCTGCTGAAAGGTAGCATAAATAATGAAGCCATATCAATACTAAACATATATGCACCAAGTGGTATAGCATCTAACTTTCTAAAGGAAAAGTTAAGAGAACTGCAAGAAGAAATAGACAGTAAAACTATAATAGTGGGAGATCTCAACCTTGCACTCTCAGATTTAGACAAATCAAACCACAAAACAAACAAGAAAGAAATTAAAAAATAAATAGAACATTAGAAAAATTAGGTATGATAGACCTTTGGAGAAAACTGAATGGCAATAGAAAGGAATATACTTTCTTCTCAGCAGTTCATGGATCCTATACAAAAATTGACCATATATTAGGACATAAAGATCTCAAAATTAAATGTAGGAAGGCAGAAATAATAAATGCCTTCTTCTCAGATCACAATGCAATAAAAGC
Organism: Sminthopsis crassicaudata; assembly: GCF_048593235.1. Lineage (NCBI taxonomy): Eukaryota > Metazoa > Chordata > Mammalia > Dasyuromorphia > Dasyuridae > Sminthopsis > Sminthopsis crassicaudata. The sequence goes on from NC_133621.1 coordinate 259,906,542, forward strand.
TACATTCAGTAAAAAGTTAGGGGTAAATAGACCAAAAAGTAATTGGAAACTGAATAATCTCATCTTAAAGAATGACTGGGTGAAAGAGCAAATTATAGAAACAATTAACAATTTCACCCAAGATAATGACAATGATGAGACATCATACCAAAATCTTTGGGATGCAGCTAAAGCAGTAATAAGGGGAAATTTTATATCTTTAGAGGCTTATTTGAAGAAAATAGAGAAAGAGAAGATTAACGAATTGGGCTTACAACTTAAAAGGCTACAAAAAGACCAAATTATAAACCCCCAACCAAAAATTAAATTTGAAATACAAAAATTAAAAGGAGAAATAAATAATATTGAAAGTAAAAAAAAAAAAAACTATTGAATTAATGAATAAAACCAAGAGTTGGTTTTATGAAAAAGCCAATAAAATAGATAAACCTTTGGTAAATTTGATCAAAAAAAAGAAAGAGGAAAATCAAATTGATAGTCTTACAAATGAAAACGGGGATCTTTCCACCAATGAAGAGGAAATTAGAGAAATAATAAGGAGTTCCTTTGCCCAACTTTATGCCAATAAATTTGATATCTTAAGTAAAATGGATGACTTCCTCCAAAAATATAGGCTCCCTAGATTAACAGAAGAGGAGATAAATTGCTTAAATAGTCCCATTTCAGAAAAAGAAATAGAACAAGCTATTAATCAACTCCCCAGGAAAAAATCCCCAGGGCCAGATGGATTCACATGTGAATTCTACCAAACATTTAAAGAACAATTAGCCCCAATGCTATATAAATTATTTGAAAAAATAGGGGATGAAGGAGTCCTACCAAACTCCTTTTATGACACAGACAGGTAGATCGAAAACTGAGAAAGAAAATTATAGACCAGTCTCCTTAATGAATATTTGATGCTAAAATCTTAAATAAGATATTAGCAAAAAGACTTCAGAAAATCATCTCCAGGATAACACACTATGATCAAGTAGGATTTATTCCAGGAATGCAGGGCTGGTTTAATATTAGGAAAACTATTAATATAATTGACCATATTAATAATCAAATTAATAAGAACCATATGATCATCTCAATAGATGCAGAAAAAGCATTTGACAAAATCCCACATCCATTCCTACTAAAAACTCTTGAGAGTATAGGAATAAATGGACTATTCCTTAGAATAATCAGGAGCATATATTTAAGACCGTCAGTAAGCATAATATGCAATAGAAATAAACTGCAACCTTTCCTAGTAAGATCAGGAGTGAAACAAGGTTGTCCACTATCACTATTACTATTCAATATAGTACTAGAAACACTAGCCTCAGCAATAAGAGCCGAAAAAGAGATTCAAGGAATTAGAGTAGGAAATGAGGAAATTAAACTATCACTTTTTGCAGATGACATGATGATATACTTAGAGAACCCCAAAGACTCTGCTAAAAAGCTACTAGAAATAATTCAAAATTTCAGCACAGTGGCAGGATACAAAATAAATCCACATAAATCCTCGGCATTTTTATATATCACTAACAAAATGCAACAGCAAGAGATACAAAGAGAAATTCCATTCCAAACAAATGTTGAGAGTATAAAGTATTTGGGAATCCATCTACCAAAGAAAAGTCAGGAATTATATGAGAAAAATTACAAAACACTTTCCACAAAAATAAAATCAGATTTAAATAATTGGAAAGACATTCAGTGCTCTTGGATAGGCCGAGCGAATATAATAAAGATGACAATACTCCCCAAACTAATCTATTTATATAGTGCTATACCAATCAGACTCCCAAGAAACTATTTCAATGACCTAGAAAAAATAACAACAAAATTCATATGGAAGAATAAAAGGTCGAGAATTGCAAGGGAACTAATGAAAAAAAACTCAGAGGAAGGTGTTCTAAGTGTACCTGATCTAAAGCTATATTATATAGCAGCAGTCACCAAAACCATTTGGTATTGGCTAAGAAATAGACAGGTGGATGAGTGGAACAGATTAGATACAAAGGACAAAAAAAGGTACATATAAAGCAACCTAATCTTTGACAAACCCAAAGATACAACATTAGGGATAAAAATTCATTATTCGGAAAAAACTGTTGGGAAAACTGGAAATTAGTATGGCAGAAATTAGATATGGATCCACACTTAACACCATATACCAAGATAAGATCAAAATGGGTCCATGATTTAGGCATAAAGAGGGAGATAATAAATAGATTAGAGGAACAGAGGATAATCTACCTCTCAGAATTGTGGAGGAGGAAGGAATTTATGACCAGAGGAGAACTAGAGATCATTATTGATCACAAAATAGAAGATTTTGATTACATCAAACTAAAAAGTTTCTGTACAAATAATACTAATGTAAACAAGATTAGAAGGGAAGTAACAAATTGGGAAAATATTTTTAAAAACAAATGTTCTGACAAAAGTCTCATTTCCAAAATATATAGAGAACTGACCCTAATTTATAAGAAACCGAACCATTCTCCAATTGATAAATGGTCAAAGGATATGAACAGACAATTCTTAGAGGAAGAAATTGAAACTATATCCACTCACATGAAAGAGTGTTCCAAATCACTATTGATCAGAGAAATGCAAATTAAGACAACTCTGAGATAGCACTACACACCTGTCAGATTGGCTAAGATGACAGGAACAAATAATGATGAATGTTGGAGGGGATGTGGGGAAACTGGGACACTAATACATTGCTGGTGGAGTTGCGAAAGAATCCAGCCATTTTGGAGAGCAATCTGGAATTATGCCCAAAAAGTTATCAAACTGTGCATACCCTTTGACCCAGCAGTACTACTATTGGGCTTATATCCCAAAGAAATACTAAAGAGCGAAAAGAGACCTGTATGTGCCAAAATGTTTGGGGCAGCTCTTTTTGTTGTAGCTAGAAACTGGAAGATGAATGGATGTCCATCATTTGGAGAATGGTTGGGTAAATTATGGTATATGAAGGTTATGGAATATTATTGCTCTGTAAGAAATGACCAGCAGGAGAAATACAGAGAGGCTTGGAGAGACTTACATCAACTGTTGCTGAGTGAAATGAGCAGAACCAGAAGATCACTATACACTTCAACAACAATACTGTATGAGGATGTATTCTGATGGAAGTGGAAATCTTCAACATAAAGAAAAACCAACTTACTTCCAGTTGATCAATGATGGACCGAGGTAGCTACACCCAGAGAAGAAACACTGGGAAGTGAATGTAAATTGTTAGCACTAATATCTGTCTGCCCAGGTTACATGTACCTTCGGAATCTAAAGTTTATTGTGCAACAAGAAAATGATATTCACACACATGTATTGTATCTAGACTATATTGTAACACATGTAAAATGTATGGGATTGCCTGTCATCGGGAGGAGGGAATAGAGGGAAGGGGGGATAATTTGGAAAAAATGAATACAAGGGATAATATTATAAAAATATATATATAATAAAAATTATTAATTAAAAAAATAAAAAAAATAAATTTCCATCTATTTTATTTTCAAGAAGATACTAATGTAGAACATAGACTATAATATTCAAATTACATCTCTTTGAAAAAGAATATATATATATATATACATATATACATATATACATATATATATATATATATACATATATAATTTCATTATAATTGTATTCCTGCAGTAGTAATTCAAAAGTTTTCATTAGCTTGTTGATTCTTCTGAATTTCTCTATACAACTGACTGCAATCATTTTACATTTTAATAGTCTGCATTTGGAACAACTTCATGAAAGAAGATAGAATAATTGATTTGTTTCCTTATCAAATGAACATTCAAAATATATCCCAGTATGTTTATCTTTAAATAAATATAGAGAAAAAAAAAAAAAAAAAAAAAAAAAACGACTAACATATGAGATGTTGTTATGGGAAGGGTAAAATTCAGAAGCCAATCTTAAATTTTCTAATCTCAATACCAATAAAAGTTATTTTTTTGCTGCTGGCCAGCAAGCATAAAGCAAAAAAGCCCCCCAACTAATTCTTGTTAATTTGTTGAGTGAAATGGTCTTCAGGAAATTCCTTTGAATGATTTCATCATTAAGAACCTACTTAATGGAAATCTTTTCAATTTCACTTTTTCATTACAGATACTTTCCTCTTAGAGTTTTATTTTACATTATAATTGTTTAAAATGATCATCATGATTTCATATATGGAAGAAATGCCCATATATTTTATTAGTAAGTTCAATGAAAAGAAGAATATAAATATATGATTTAGATATTTTCTGTTATATTGATGATCATCTCTACATACTTAGATTATTTCTCCACTTATCCCTTTTGGGTACCCATTATGGTATAGAGGTATCAATGGAACAAAGGATACAACACTAAAATTTAAGTTAGGATGGCAGGGGTTCAAATTCTTATTGTGACTTTATTATTTGTGATATCCCAGGCCAATCTATTCATTGTTGGGCCTAAGCTAACTCCAAAAGACTTATCTATCAAGTTATAAATATATTATCATATCTGTTGGTGAAAAGTATTTCCCATGCTACTATTATCAAAATACTAGAAGACTAATATTTTTGGAAACATGTGTTGTCTAACTATGCCATGAATTCTCAAAGGAATATTTTTGTTTTAGATATAATGAAAACACATAAAATGTTCCTATTTCTTTTTAAAATATTTTAAAATTATTAAAATTTACAAACATTTTAACATATAAGATACAATTCAAGATACTAAGCCTTTTATATAATTTATATTACTTAGTGTAATGTATTTACTAGGCCCTTTATATAATTTGTTACTTAATGAAGAATTTTTTAGTTTGACCTGCAGCATCTGTTTTCCACATTCTCTGTTAACAATTATAATCTTATTTATATTATACTTTCACCAAGAATTTTGCTTATCTGATCTCATTTGCTCCTTATTCCATTCTTGTCATGTTTATTCCCATTTTTATCTTCATTTTACAAAGAAGGAAATTGAAGTAGATTAAGGGTCACAAAATTTGAAATAAAAGTTGACTTCAGGTCTAACTCCAGATCCAATCCTCCATTCATTAGGCCATCTCAGTAAAATACAAGAATCATTTCCCATAAAGAATTTGAAAATGGATCTAGGTCATCAAATCTATTTGAATTTACCATACAACTACTGATATTAAGTAAAATCACCTTTTATTTGAATATTTTACACATATATATTTACATATATAACACATTTACACATGTATATATGTGTATGTATACACATATGCATTTACACATATAAAGTATAAATATATTTGTACACATACATATGCATATATATATATATATATACATATATATATATATATATATATATATATATATATATATATGCCAGTGTGTGTGTGTGTGTGTGTGTGTGTGTGTGTGTGTGTGTCTGTGTCTGTGTCTGTGTCTGTGTCTGTGTCTTTGTATGCATACGCACATGTATGGGGAAAAAAGGATAAGCAAGAAATAGGTTCTACTAATTATCTCCTGCAAATGAACTAATCCTAAGAGTGATTTCTCAGGCATTTCCAGTTGTCAAATAATACATAAAAGGAATAATTTTCTTCCCTGAAAGTGCAAGAAAGGGTACATAAAGAATCAACACGTGAAAGCAGCAATATCCAAATTCTACTAAAAAATTAATCTTAAGTTTTGTGATCACATCCTTTTGAGTACTGAATATATCTGATTAGCTTCTATATGCTAAATTACATTTTCTTTATGACATAAATGATTTTATATTTAAAAGCATGAATATTGTTTTACCTGAATAAGGGCACAATCAGTTTGTCAGTGGCAAAATTTTAGTATAGGAGACCAACATTTCAAAGACTGATTATGCAAGTGTTGTGGAGTTTTATGATTCTCATAGATATAAAAATGACTTTCCTGGGGTAACAGCTATAATAAGTTTCATAAATTGGAGTTCTCCATCAGAAAAAAAATAGTAATCATATAAAAATCAACCAAAACTAATTAAGCAATTATATGCAGATCTTTGTCCCAATCACCTATATGATCCATGCAATCTATAATATTTGAAAATTGTTTTATAAAAATAAAATTCTATCAAAATATCAAATTCAAAAGTATTTAATCCATAGTATGGAATATTCAACTAAATTTTAGTCTCTAACTGGTACCATTTAACAAAATACCATTTGTAGCTTCAAATATTTGGAAACTTTTCAAATATTTTTGATTGCTCTACTGCCAAAATTCTGTGCCCACTTTAAGAAAAAGCAAATGAGATCCTGTGATTCAATTCCTTGTATAATCTAACTGGTAGAGGTTCTAATATCAAAAGGGAAAAAAAGTGTTTCATTCTTTTTACTACTGATAAATTCAGTCAAGTATTATTGAATTTCAAATTGAGGTACAATATCTTTCCCAGATGACCTTTTTTTGGAGAGTATTAAAAGAATAATATACTATGAGGTTTATGATACTACAATCTGAAAGTGTGACCTTATTTTAGGCATATCTGATTTCAGTGCCCATGTAAATTCTGGTTGCCATTTATCTTTGGAAACTTTCCCAGATTTTGGAGATTTAAGGATTATGGTTGTCTTCAAATCTTTAATAATAGCAGCATAATAATCAGTTCTTCCTTTTTCGAGTTCATAAATCCCCAAAGAAGAATAGTCAATGATGATCTCAAAATGTCAGCAGATTAAGTGATCATTTTTTGAACATTTTAAATCAATTATTTTGTTTCTCCCTTAAAATGATACCTTGATGTTGGTGAAAATAAAATGTATTTCATGAACATTATAGTCAAAAGTTTAACATGTTTTATATGTTATAAAATTATCTAAGAGAGACATTATAACAAAAGTATAGGAAATTTATTCATGGTCAGAAAATACCAGAAATTTTTGAAAGGTTTAATTCTTGAGTTAACATTAATAGCTGTAATTTTTATACTGCTTTAAGAGATACAACATATTTTACATACAGGTGGTATCTGTATACCTGTATATATTATTCAGTCCTCTTTATATATGAGGAAAATGAAGGTAAAAGCAGTAAATTGAAGTCCCCTTTATCATACAATTAGTAAGGTAATATTTAAACTAATATTTAAGTGCAGCTCATAATACCATTCAAAAGTTATAGTTAAAAGTTTATGGCCATAGTTACCTCAAACTTTCACCATAACTTCTATAAGTTTTCAGAAATATAATTTTATTATTAAGTTCATTCCAAGTATTGATAATTTGTCCTAAGAATCTTCATATTGCAGAAATACATTTAGTCTCTCAACAAATAAATGAAGTTAGTCATTTTCTTTTTTTTTTTTTTTCCCCTGTGAAATCTAAATAGGAAACACAGGAAACAGATTTTCCAGAATACTTTATTAGGCCATTTTTTTTTTCAGACTCTTCATAAAGACTTCTTAATGAGTCTTTGAAACACTATAAAAAAGATTGTCCTCATAAGAAAGATACTTATCTCTTTGTGTTTCATCCAAGTTTTGTTTCATAGATGTCCATAGATCAAAAGTAACCCACATATTATCCCTGACTTGAGAGAAATATTTTTTCCCAATGTTACTCTTAACTGCTAGATCAAATTCCCTTTTCTGCAACATTCCATTTTTTAATAGAGCATTTTGTATCTATATTTTTGAGAAATAATATGGGTTTGTATCTTAAAAACAAGTATATGCTAAATAAATAAAAAATAAATACAATGTAATTACAGGGAAAGGGTAGCATTTGCAAATGATAAAGGGTTTATGTTAATCATGGTTCTTAAACTGCATTTCTAAGGAAGAAATAGACTCAATATGAAGTTTAGGAGGAAATGTCTTCTGCATATATCAAAAATCAGTTTGTTGAGATATAGAGTATTATCTGTGAAAATGAGAGAGATTCATTCAGAGAAAGTCATTTTTATATCTATGAGATTTTAACTGGATTTTAGAGTGAAAAGAAAAGGAATAATATCTAGTGTGTATGGTACATAAATTGGGACCAGATTGTGAATGGCTTTCATAAATAAAGAAAATGAATTTATATTTAATCCAAGGAGTGATAAAAAAGTTTTCTTTCTTTTCATTTCACAATATTTTCATCTCTTTTGCTATAATTTTTTCTCACTTTTCACATATTCATTTGTTTTGTTTTCATATGTACACTTTGGTGTTCTTAATCAATGAAACAATTATTAAATTACACTTTAAAATGAAGATTTATTTATTTTTAAATAATTTAGCTTTCCTTCTTTCTTTTTCTCTTACACACACTAGCTCTTCCACGACTTCATGGTCTATTTCACCAATATGATTTTTTCCCCTTATTTTTAATCTCATTTTTTTTCTTTTCCTTAACTTTCTGTTAAAAATGTAGCCTATTCTATTCTTCCTTCTGAAATTCACTTAAATATCTATTAACAATATCTATTGATAATTTGTGTCCTTGACCCTTATGGCATTTATCCTTATATAATTTGTAGAAATATAGGTAGCATAGCAACTTTGATAGATTACAATCTCTAAAACAAGGAAGGAATGCATCTAATACATACTAGCTGTGTGACTCTGGGCAAGTCATTTAATTTTTAGTACTTTACTCGGTATCAAACTCAAATATAAATTAGGCTATTAAAATATTCATAAAGATTCTTAACAAGTATCTTTTTTATTGCATAATAGTTGTTTAAAAATCATCTTGGGACAACAAATAATAGTGAGTAGGCCAAGCTAACACAATAAAAATGATAATCCTACCTAAATTAATGTATTTATTCAGTGCCATACCAATCGAACTTCCAAGAAATTACTTTATAGAGCTAGAAAAAGATAATAGCAGAATTCAACTAGAAGAACAAAAGGTGAAGAATTTCAAGGGAATTAATGACAACAAATGCAAATGAAGATGACTTAGCTATACCAGTGCTAAAATATATATTATAAAGCAGCAGTGATCAAAATCATTTGGTACTATCTAAGAAGTCATGTAGTGGATTAGTTGAATATGTTAGGTTCATATGTCACAATAGCCAATGACTATAGTAACCTAGTGTTTGATAAACCCAAAGAATCCAGCTTGACAGATGAGAACTCACTGTTTGACAACAATTGCTAGGAAAATTGGAAAATAGTATGGTAGAAACTAGGCATTGACCAATAACTAACACCTTATACCAAGATAAGGTCAAAATGGATTCATGATTTAGAAATAAAGAGTGATATTATAAGCAAATAAGAGATAAGGGATAGTCTACCTCTCAGATTTAAGAAGAAGGAAGGAATTTATGAACAAAAAAGAACTGGAGAACATCATGAAATGCAAAATGGACAATTTTGGTTATACTAAATTAAAAAGGTTTTATACAAACAAAATCAAAACAGTAAAGATTAGAAAGGATGCAAAAAACTGGGGAAAATTTACAACCAAATGTTATGATAAAAAACACATTTCTAAAATATAGAGAGAATTAACTCAAATTAACAAGAATGCAAGCCATTTCTCAATTAATAAATATTCAAAATTTATTAACAGATTATTAACAAATTAAAACCATTTCTAATCACATGAAAAATTCTCTATATTACCATTGATGAGAGAAAAGCACCTTAAGACAATTAAACTATCACTTACTACCTCTCAGATAGGCTAAGGTAATAGGAAAAGATGATGATAAATGTTGGAGGGGTTGTGGGAAAACTGGAAGCCACACATATTTGTTTAGTTGTGAATTGATCCAAGCATACTGTAGATCAATTTGAAAGTATGCCCAAATTGCTTTCAAAATGTGTGTACCTTTTGAGCTACCTATGTCTCTACAGGGTTTGTATCCTAAAGAAATTATAAAAATGGGATAAGACCCACAAGTGCAAAAATGTTTATAGCATCCCTTTTTGTAGTGTTAAGGAACTGAAAACTGAATGGATGTCCATCAAATGGAGAAGGGCTGGATAAGTTAAGGTATATGAATTTAATAGAATATTGTTTTTTTTGTAAGAAATAATTAGCAGGGTGGTCTCAGAATGACCTGGAGAGATTTACCTAAATTGATGCTAAATGAAGTGAGTAGAACCAAGAAAACATTCTACATAGCAATAACAAGATTATGTGATGATAAACTGTTATGGACTTGCCTCTTTTTAGCATGAAGCGATTCAAATCAATTCCAATAGAATTGTGATGGAGAGAGCCAGCTATATTCAGACAGAGGACTATAGGCAGTGAATGTGGACCACAACATAGTGTGGTCTTTATATCTATGCCTTAAAAAGGCATCTTGGAAAATTGCAAACTTTAAAAACTTTAAAAAATATAAAGCTTTAATTATGGTACCTGGTGACTTTTTTCTTATTTTGTGTGGGCATTAATCATCCTAATATAGAAAGCTTCATCATAAGTAGGTCAATTAGTAGGCAATGCATTCTTTAGTCTTGATAACCCAAACAACTACAGACAAAATTCTAAAAGGCCTTAAACTTATCCAGTGAATATTAAAAATGATAATAATTCAAGATTATTAAGAACTTTGTAGACTTTAAGCTGATTGTAAAAATTAACTTACTTCTATCAGTATGTTAAAAATATTTCTCCAACATCCAAAGGATTGAAACCTTGAAGTAAACACACAATGAATTGAATGAATTGAAACACACACACACACACACACACACACACACACACACACATTATACACACTCTGTGAAGTTGGATAAAACTATGATGTTTTAAACAGATGGGAAGAATAATCAGGTCATTTCCCTTGTATAAGATAGTATCTAATGATTCATATATATCAATAATTGTAAGAGAGAACAAAGTAAATATCCCACTCCAATATTGTAAATCAGTTTAAACTATACTTTGTTCTATGACTTCAATATAAATTGGACACTGGAGAGAATCATGTAAAAAAGAAATTTGAAAACTATTTTGAGAATTAAAAAAAAGTGGATAAATATACATGAAGTATTCAGGAATCTCACATGTACATTATGAATAGTTTCTTCAAGAAGAGATTCAGGAGGAGCAGAGCCAAGAGGGCGGAGAAGATACACACAAATCTGTAAGCTACCTTCTTCCCTCATTACCAATTAGTTAAATCAGCCTTAAAAATAATGCTGTAATGATAGAAACCACAAGGACTAGAAGCATCACTTACCAGCTTAAGAGAATCTGGAGTTTCAACAGAAAAGGTCGGTTCCCAGGGGAGGAAGAAAAAAGGCCAGCACAGACAGGGTTAGGAGCTAGCACACTGCACCTATCGGGCTTGGGAGAACTCTGGGATCAGAGAAGCCACTGAAATAGAGGAATCTGGCACAGGCTGTTAGCTCTTCTCTGCTTATAAAACAGCAGCTTAGAAGAGAAATCAAGCCACTTTAAAATATAAAGCCAGATACTAGAACCACCCTAATCTGGAAGTGACCTAACAGATCTCAATAAGGCTGTGCAGCCACTTTCTGCTGCCTGGGGCTTCACCTTGGGGTAGTTAAGAGCTTGAATAGTGGGGACACAGCCCAAGGCAATATCTAATACACATAGTGCCAGGCTTGGCTGAAGGCTGTGGAACTCAGCCTTGGAAGTCCCAGAGAAGCAGAACCTTTGAAATAGGGACCGCAGTTTCTGGGCAGACACTTCCAGTTTGAGCGCAGGGGCTTTTCACATCAGCTGCTCATATCCACGCCCCACAGGATGCATTGGCTGGGCTTTATGTTGCCTTTACTGTTCAGTCTTAAGCCTCAGGGAAGTCTCTAGGACACACAGCGGGGTCCTTCACTGGGCAACCCTCACAGTGCAGTCATACTAATAATCTCTGAGGCACTTCCAGGGAGGGGGAAGGGAACTCTCTCCCAGAACTATCTCTTAGATCAGACACAGGAGCCCCTGCATCTATCCAGTCTGGGAGGAATCTGGTAAAGAAATAAATAAATAAACTTCTTACCCCAAGGACAGACCCCAAAAGATTGTTTAATCTTGAGTAAAAAGCTAAAGAGAACAATTGATTCCTTCTACACAGAGAAAGGGGGGTATCCAACCCCAAGGAAGTTAATTGCAGAGAGTCAGTAGATAACAGCCTAAAGGGGAATAATACCTGCCCCCCATCACATAACTCTCTCCTAGAAGAGTCTATTAAAAAGTTAAGAGAGTTTGAAGAAAAATGGGGAAAGTAAAGAAGCTATGATCGAGAATAACAACGTTCTGAAATTTGAGTTGGAAAAAATAAAGAATTCAAAGGAGATGCAGGGAAACAAAATTTTTGAATTAGAAAAGGTTAAAAAAGCACAGGAAAGTAGGATTTCTGAATTGGAAAAGATAAAAAATTCTCAAGAAAGTAGAATTTCTGAATTGGAAAAAATAAAAGTCTCAATTGGAAAAAGAAAATTATTCTCTAAAAAAAAAATTAGGGAAATGGGAAAAAATTCAATAGAGCAAAATACTTCATTTAAAAACTCAATTGGGCATATACCAAAAAAAAAAAAAAAAAAAAAACAACAACAACAACAACCTAAAAAATGTGAAAGAAGAAAATAACTCCTTAAAAATCAGGATGGAACAAATAGAAATGAAGGATTCATTGAAAACCCAAGAATCAGACAAAAAAAAAAAAAAAAAGAAAAAGAAAAAAAGAAAAAGAAAAGCTGGAGAATAATGTCAAATACTTACCGGGAAAATCTATAGACCTGGAAAATAGATCTAGGAGAGATAATCTGAGGATCATTGTACTTCCCAAAAACTATGACCAAAAAAAGAGCCTAGATTCTATTTTACAGGAAATCATCAAAGAGAACTGTCCAGAGATGATAGAAACAGAAGGGAAAATAGACGGTGAAAGAATTAATCGAACTCCTTCTGAAATAGATCCTAAAAAAAGAACACCACGGAATATTGTGGCTAAGCTGCAGAATTACACACAAAGGAGAAAATCTTGCAAGCAGCTAGAAAAAAACAATTTAAATACCAAGGTGCCAAAATAAGGGTCACACAAGGTCTGGCTGCATCCACATTAAAAGATCGAAAGGGCCTGGAACCTGATATTCCGAAAGGCAAAAGATCAAAGATTGCAACCAAGAATAAACTACCCAGCTAAGTTTAGCATCTTTTTCCATGGATGAAGATGGTCATTCAATGAAATAGAGGAATTCCATATGTTTCTAAGAAAAAAACCAGACTTAAACAAAAAATTTGATCTACATCCACAAGACTGAAGAGAAAGAGAAAAAGGTACACAGAACCCTTGAGAACTGTATCTCTGTTGTGGGTATATAGAAAGTATGCATGGATAATTTGATTGTACTGATATAAAAAAAGGGGGGGTGTAGTAAAGGGAAGGGGGTAGTATCAGAAAAAAAGGGGAAGGAGTGATAAAAAGAGGGAAACTACATCACAGGAAAAGGCATAGAAAATACACCATATCTGAGGGAATTTAGAGAGAGGGGGAGAAACATTGTGTGAATCTTACTCTCATCAGAAGAGGCTCAAAGAGTAAATATTTGACATATTTGTTTTTCAGAGAATTCTCTCTCACCTCATTAGAAGGGGGGAGAGGAAAAGGGAAAAGAAATGGAGAATAAGGGAAGGGACTTGGAAGGAGGGGGGAGGGATACTAAAAAAAAAAAAGGAGGGCTGCGAATCACAAGTGGGGTCTATAAATTAAATATCGGGGAAGGAGTTCAGGGGGGTCAAGGGAAAAAGCATACTCTGGGGATCATATGATGGCAGGAAATACAGAATTAGTAATTTTAACTGTAAATGTGAATGGGATGAACTCATCCATCAAAGGGAGACAGAAGCAGACTGGATCACAATATGTTGTTTACAGGAAATACACTTAAAGCAGGGAGATACATACAGAGTAAAGGTAAAAGGTTGGAGCAGAATCTATTATGCTTCAGGAAAAGATAAAAAAGGAGGGGTAGCCATCCTTATCTCAGATCAAGCAAAAGCAGAAGTTGATCTAATTAAAAGAGATAAGGAAGGAAACTATATCCTGCTAAAGGTAGCATAAACAATGAAGCCATGTCAATACTAAACATATATGCAATAAGTGGTATAGCATATAACTTGATAAAGGAAAAGTTAAGAGAGTTGAAAGAAGAAATAGACAGTAAAACTGTAATAGTGGGAGATCTCAACCTTGCACTCTCAGATTTAGACAAATCAAACCCAAAACAAATAAAGAAATTTAAAAAACTAAATAGAACATTAGAATAGCTAGGTATGATAGACCTTTGGAGAAAACTGAATGGCAATAGAAAGGAATATACTTTCTTCTCAGCAGTTCATGGATCCTATACAAAAATTGACCATATATTAGGACATAAAGATCTCAAAATTAAATGTAGGAAGGCAGAAATAATAAATGCCTTCTTCTCAGATCACAATGCTGTAAAAGCTACATTCAGTAAAAAGTTAGGGGTAAATAGACCAAAAAGTAAGTGGAAACTGAATAATCTCATCATAAAGAATGACTGGGTGAAACATCAAATTATAGAAACAATTAATAATTCCACCCAAGATAATGACAATGATGAGACATCACACAAAATCTGTGGGATACAGCTAAAGCAGCAATAAGGGAAATTTTATATCTTTAGAGGCTTATTTGAAGAAAATTGAGAAAGAGAAGATTAACTAATTGGGCTTGCAACTTAAAAGGCTAGAAAAAGACCAAATTAAAAACCCCCAACCAACAATTAAACTTGAAATACAAAAATTAAAAGAAGAAATCAATAATATAGAAAGTAAAAAAAAAAAAAAAAAAAAAAAAAAAAAAAAAAAAAACTATTGAATTAATAAATAAAACCAAGAGTTGGTTTTATGAAAAAGCCAATAAAATAGATAAAACTTTGATAAATCTGATCAGAAAAAGGAAATAGGAAAATCAAATTGTTAGACTTACATATGAAAAGGGGAATCTTTCCACCAATGAAGAAGAAATTAGAGAAATAATAAGGAGTTACTTTGCCCAACTTTATGCTAATAAATTTGATAACTTAAGTGAAATGGATGACTTCCTCCAAAAATATACGCTTCCTAGATTAACAGAGGAGGAGATAAATTGCTTAAATAGTCCCATCCCAGAAAAAGAAATAGAACAAGCTATTAATCAACTCCTCAGGAAGAAATCCCCAGGACCAGATGGATTTACATGTGAATTCTACCAAACATTTAAAGAACAATTAGCCCCAATGTTATATAAACTATTTGACAATATAGGGGATGACGGAGTCCTACCAAACTCCTTTTATGACACAGGTATGATACTGATACCTAAACTGAGAAAACTGAGAAAGAAAACTATAGAACAATTTCCTTAATGAATATTGATGGTAAAATCTTAAATAAGATATTAGCAAAAAGTCTTCAGAAAATCATCCCCAGGATAATACACTATGATCAAGTAGGATTTATACCAGGAATGCAAGGCTGGTTTAATATTAGGAAAACTATTAGTATAATTAACCTTATTAATAATCAAATTAATAAAAATCATATGATTATCTCAATAGATGCAGAAAAAGCATTTGATAAAATCCAACATCCATTCCTACTAAAAACGCTTGAGACTATAGTAATAAATGGACTATTCCTTAAAATAATAATGAGCATATATTTAAAACCGTCAGTAAACATCATATGTAATGGCGATAAACTAGAACCTTTCTCTGTAAGATCAAGAGTGAAACAAGGCTGCCCACTATCACCATTACTATTCAATATAGTACTAGAAACTCTAGCCTCAGCAATAAGAGCCGAGAAAGAGATTCAAGGAATTAGAGTGGGAAATGAGGGAAATCAAACTATCAATCTTTGCAGATGACATGATGGTATACTTAGAGAACCCCAAAGACTCTGCTAAAACCTATTAGAAATAATTCAGCAGTTTAGCAAAGTTGCAGGATACAAAATTAATCCACATAAATCTCCAGCATTTTTATATATGACCAACAAAATGCAACAGCAAGAGATACAAAGAGGAATTACATTCGAAACAACTGTTGAGAGTATAAAATATTTGGGAATCCATCTACAAAAGAATAGTCAGGAATTATATGAGCAAAATTACAAAACACTTGCCACAAAAATAAAGTCAGATTTAAATAATTGGAAAGACATTCAGTGCTCTTGGATAGGCCGAGCAATTATAATAAAGATGACAATACTCCCCAAACTAATCTATGTATTTAGTGCTATACCAATCAGACTCCCAAGGAACTAATTTAATGAGATAGAAAAAATAACAACAAAATTCATATGGAAGAATAAAGTCGAGAATTGCAATGGAACTAATGAAAAAAAAGTTAGATGAAGGTGGTCTAGCTGTACCTGATCTAAAGCTATATTATATAGAAGCAGTCACCAAAACTATTTGGTATTGGCTAAGAAATAGACCGGTCAATCAGTGGAACAGATTAGGTACAAAGGACAAAAAAGGGTACATCTTTAGCAATCTAGTCTTTGACAAACCCAAAGATATCAACATTAGGGATAAAAATTTATTATATGAAAAAAAAACAGTTGGGTAAATTGGAAATTAGTATGGCAGAAATTAGATATGGATCCACACTTAACACCATATACCAAGAGAAGAGGAAAATGGGTCCATGATTTAGGCATAAAGAATGAGATCATAAATAGATTAGAGGAACAGACAATAGTCTACCTCTCAGACCTGTGGAGGAGGAAGGAATTTATGACCAGAGGAGAACTAGAGATCATTATTGATCACAAAATAGAAAATTTTGATTACGCCAAATTAAAAAGGTTCTGTACAAACAATACTAATGTAAACAAGATTAAAAGGGAAGTAACAAATTGGGAAAATATTTTTACAGTTAAAGGTTCTGATAAAGGGCTCATTTCCAAAATATATAGAGAACTGACCCTAATTTATAAGAAATCAAACCATTCTCCAATTGATAAATGGTCAAAGGATATGAACAGACAATTCTCAGATGATGAAATTGAAATTATATCCACTCATATGAAAGAGTGTTCCAAATCACTACTGATCAGAGAAATGCAAATTAAGACAACTCTGAGATACCATTACATACCTGTCAGATTGGCTAAGATGACAGGAACAAATGATGATGAATGTTGGAGAGGATGTGGGAAAACTGGAACACTAATACATTGTTGGTGGAGTTGTGAAAGAATCTAACTATTCTGGAGAGCAATCTGGAACTACGCCCCAAAAATTATCAAACTGTGCATACCTTTTGATCCAGCATTGCTGTTATTGGGCTTATATCCCAAAGAAATACTGAGGAGGGGAAAGGGACCTGTATGTGCCAAAATGTTTGTGGCAGCCCTTTTCGTAGTGGCTAGAAACTGGAAGATGAATGTATGTCCATCAATTGGAGAATGGTTGGGTAAATTGAGGTATATGAAGGCTATTGAATATTATTGCTCTGTAAGAAATGACCAGCAGGAGGAATACAGAGAGGCTTTGAGAGAGTTACATCAACTGATGCTGAGTGAAATGAATAGAACCAGAAGATTGCTGTACACTTCAATGTTGTATGAAGATGTATTCTGATGGAAGTGGATATCTTCAACATAAAGAAGATCCAACTCACTTCCAGTTGCTCAATGAAAGACAGAAACAAGTACACCCAGAGAAGGAACACTGGGAAGTGAATGTAAATTGTTAGCACTACTGTCTATCTACCCAGGTTACTTACACCTTCAGAATCTAATACTTAATGTGCAACAAGAAAATGGGATTTACACACATATATTGTAACTAGGATATATTGTAACACATGTAAAATGTATGGTATTGCCTGTCATCTAGGGGATGGAGGGGATAATTTGGAAAAATGAATAGAAGGGATAATATTATAAAAAAATTACTCATGCATATATACTGTCGAATTTTTTTATAAATAAACTAAAAAAAAAGAAGAGATTCAGAAGTTGCTTGACATAACTTATAACCATCAACACTGTGATCAGTAAATTTGAATATTCTTGGCAATCCAGATGATTATTAATGAGAGGGTCATAGCTGAATTAGTCAGCTGTGTATTCAAACCAATAATCAACTAGAACAAATATATACATCAACAAAGAAAGGAACAATAAACCAAACAAATGAGATTGTGCATAATTACAACAACTGTGATCTAAGCTATTCAAACAATTTGTAGACTCAAATATAAGGAAATAAATAAGGTAAGGTTATACTGACTCTGTTGTTCTGCATTTTAAAATGAAACTTAGAGGCAAATAACACCCACAATATCAAGGTGCCTGTGTATCTAGGGATATACTCATACAGCATATTCTTGATTCCCTTATTAAGAACTAAGATATGACTGCAAAAGATACTTTGTAGAACATAAACTCAATTTCAAGAATGAACCAAATTTTACAGAGCCTGTTAATCATAAGCAACTTTTTTTTTTTTTTTTGTTAAAACAGTGGAACAAATTCAAGTTGAGAATGTCTTCAGAAATCAATACTCAATTAGAAATTAATGAGTATGAATATATGTGTGTATCTGTTTATATATATATATATGTATATATACATATATATACATATATATATATATATATGTATATATATATATATATATATATATATATATATATATATGTATATTTAGATCTACATTTTTTGGTTTGTTTCTACCACCATAGGATGAACACTCAGTAAAGGGAGAACGGACTAGAACATTGTGGCAGCCCTTTAGCAAAATACTAGAAATTATCATTTGGCTTGAGGTAGAGTGTTAAAGCTATGAAGAGAATGAGGTTAATACAGGATAACTAGAAATGGCAATGAACTTGACTGTCAACAAATATTGATTGAAAGCCACAAATGTATTTAACTGGGAAAGATTTTGAGGATATATGCAGGAAAACATTTTTTTGGCTTTCCTGTCAGATCTAACTGTACATATCTCTCCTGAGGACTCCAGAGAGTACTGTGAGATATTGGAATTATTAATTTCTCTATTACTCAAGCCTCTACTAGTTGTGTAATTTCCATTTTATAGGGCAATGACTATTATTTCAGTTCCATTCGAGTATTTAACTTTTGATAGCTTTTGGAAATGAATTTTGCCAAATATAAAGCATGAATATTAGAAATATTTCAACCCTTCCATAATCTCTGGGGCATATATTCCACTAAACTATCTCAGTACTTGGATAGTAAGCTGAAAACTTAGATCAGTTCCTACAAAACATTGGTCACACCAAATTCACATCCAAAGGGTGAATGATTACAGGATGCATCTCCTCTTCTACTGGACTCAGAACAAAAAATCCATACCTTCTTTGTGGCATAATGTTTGGCTGGCTAAAAGACCCAATTTGTAACTCAAATTCTGTAATGCTGAGGTGTTGGAGCTATCTCAGGATGACTTTGGAAAATTTCTAGTTTGTGAGACTGCTCTCTTTACCTGGAACATAAAATAATAACTGAATGGAAACAGACACAAAATCTTGACTCTCAGGGCCACTTGGCATTAGATCCTCTCTACATGCAAAGTTCTCTCTCATTTGATGATTTAATGTTTCACCAAGATTTCTCAAGAGAGAGTGATGGAACAGGTTAGTGCTGAACCATTTTGGAATGCCTCTAAACCAATCAATTGGTGAGGCTAGAGGACTCATACACATATTGACTATGCTGTAAAGCAAGTTTCTGTTTTGGGGCAAGTCGGATAATTTGGGTGATCTTTCATTTTAATCTAAGATGACATGATTCAATTTTTATTTCAGTTTTTCAGTTAGCAATATGACTCTTTTTAATCTTCATTGTTTTACATGAATTGAAGTCAATTATTTTCTTATATTAGTCAGCCAATAAACATGTATTAGCCATGTACTGTGTGCCAGGTATTGCACTAAATACTGGGGATACAAACAAAGTCAATACTTCATCTCGCTTTTTAAGGCACTCACAATCAAATGATGGAGATAACATGAAAACAATGATGCACAAACAAGGCAGGAAAATTAGAAACAATGAATAGTTGGGCAGCTAGATGACATAGTAGATAGAGTACTGATCCTAAAGTAAGGAGGACTTGAACTCAATCCAGCCCAGTTACTTAACACTTCCTAGCTGTGTGGTCCTGGATAAATTGCTTATACCTAATTTCTTAGCAAAAAAATAAACAAAATGAAAAACAAAAACTACAAAACAAACAAAAAGAAAATAATGAACAGGAACAGAGTAAGACATGAGAATAAAGGGGGATCATCCTGTGCCACAGACACACAAGTATAGGATTGCTGCTATAGAGATACATGGAGGATAACTTAAAAATAAAGGCCTATGGATTCTACTCAAACCTACCTCCTCCAGCAACATTGATTTGTTCTTATTCAGGTATGTTCAGCTGCAATAATTTTTACTCTTTAATAATTTCTCTCTTCATTCTCCTCATCCTGCCGTTAGCTGAAATCCTAACTCATGAGTAGAGAGTTATTGGATAGGAATGTTCCAGAGAGTACAAGAGAAAGAATGGCCTTGAGTAAGAGAGAGAAAAAGATTACTGGGCAGAGTAAAGATACATATACCTATTATTGAGATAATAATATCTCTTTAATTTTCTTTTTCCTCTACTAAATAGTTATTAATCTGTCTTGTTTCTATATTCACAGTAATAATTCTTCACTTATACTTTCCCCTTCTAGCAATTTTAACATAGAAAACCAAAATAATCTGATATGACATTCCCGTCTCCGTCTAGAGTTATTTTCATAATGCTATTTTCCTGCTTTCTATGTATTTTCCATTCATGCTGTCAACTGTTAACCCTTCCACTTATTCTGTCAAGCTCATGCTACCTTTTAATTTTGATATTTTATTCATTTTATAAATATAATTTTGACAGTACATATGCCTGGGCAATTTTTTTTTTACATTATACCTTATACTCACTTTTATTCTCATTTTTCCCCTCCCTCACTCTACCCCCTCCCCTAGATGATAGGCAATCCCATACATGTTAAATGTGGTACAGTATATCCTAGATACAATATATGTAAGCAAAACCGAATTTCTTGTTGTACGGTAAGAATTGAATTTAGAAGGTAAAATTAACCTGGGTAGAAAGACAATAGTGCAAACATGTTACACTCAATTCCAATTGTTACTTCTCTGGGTGTAGCTGATTTTGTCCATCATTGATCAATTGAAACTGAATTAGATCTTCTCTATGTTGAAGATATCCACTTCAATCAGAATACATCTTCATACAGTATTGTTGTTGAAGTGTATCTCCTGGTTTTTCTCATTTCACTCAGCATCAGTTCTCGTAAGTCTCTCCAAGCCTCTCTGTATTCATCCTTCTGGTCAATTCTTACAGAGCAATAATATCCCATAACATTCATATGGCACAATTTATTCAGCCATTCTCCAATTGATGGGCATCCACTTAGTGTCCAGGTTCTAGCCACTACAAAAAGGGCTGTCACAAACATTTTGGCACATACAGGTGCCTTTCCTTTCTTTAGTATTTTTTTTTTATATAAGCCCAGTAGTAGCACTGCTGTATAAAAAAGTATGCACAGTTTGATAACTTTTGGGCATAGTTCCAAATTGCTCTCCAGAATAGTGGGATTCTTTCACAACTCCACCAACAATGCATCAGTCTTAATTTGCATTTCTCTGATCAATAGTGATTTGGAACACTTTCATATGAGTGGATATAATTTCAATTTCATCATCTGAGAATTGTCTGTTCATATCATTTGACCATTTATCAATTGGAGAATGGTTTGATTTCTTATAAATTAGGGTCAGTTCTCTATATATTTTGGAAATGAGCCCTTTATCAGAACCTTTAACTGTAAAAATATTTTCCCAGTTTGTTACTTCCCTTTTAATCTTGTTTGCATTAGTATTGTTTGTACAGAAACTTTTTAATTTGGCGTAATCAAAATTTTCTATTTTGTTATCAATAATGATCTCTAGTTCTTCTTTGGTCACAAATTCCTTCCTCCTCCACAAATCTGAGAAGTAAACTATCCTATGTTCCTCTAATTTATTTATGATCTCATTCTTTATGCCTAAATCATGGACCCATTTATATGGTGTTAAATGTGGGTCCATATCAAATTTCTGCCTTACTAATTTACAGTTTTCCCAGCAGTTTTTGAAAAATAATGAATTCTTATCCAAAAAGTTGGGATCTTTGGGTTTGTCAAACAATAGATTGTTACAGTTGTACACTATTTTGTCCTGTGAACCTAATCTATTCCACTGAACAACTAATCTGTTTCTTAGCCAATACGAAATGGTTTTGGTGACTGCTGCTTTATGATATACTTTTAGATAAGGTACAGCTAGGCCACCTTCATTTGATTTTTTTTTTTATTAATTCCCTTAAAATTATCAACTTTTTGTTCTTCCATATGAATTTTGTTGTTATTTTTTCTAGGTCATTAAAATATTTTCTTGGGAGTCTGATTGGTATAGCACTAAATAAATAGATAAGTTTGGGGAGTATTGTCATCTTTATTATATTTTCTCAGCCTATCCAAGAGCACTTAATGTCTTTCCAATTATTTAAATCTGACTTTGTTTTTGTGGCAAGTGTTTTGTAATTTTGCTCACATAATTCCTGATTTTTCTTTGGTAGATGTATTAGTAAATTTTTTATACTCTCAAGAATTGTTTTGAATGCAATTTCTGTTTGTATCTCTTGCTGTTGCATTTTGTTGGTGATGTATAAAAATGCTGAGGATTTAGTGGATTTATTTTGTATTCATCAACATTGCTAAAGTTGTGAATTATTTCTAATAACTTTTTATTAGAATCTCTGGGGTTCTCTAAATATACCATCATGTCATCTGCAAAGAGTGATAGTTTGATTTCCTCATTACCTATTCTAATTCCTTTCATCTCTTTCTCAACTCTTATTGCCGAGGCTAGCATTTCTAGTACTATATTGAATAGTAATGGTGATAGTGGGCAACCTTGTTTCACTCCTGATCTTACTGGGAAAGGTTCCAGTTTATCCCCATTACATATGATGCTTATTGATGTTTTAAATATATGCTGCTAACTATTTTAAGGAAGAGTCCATTTATTCCTATACTCTGAAGTGTTTTTAGTAGGAATGAATGTTAGATTTTATCAAATGCTTTTTCTGCATCTATTGAGATGATCATATTTTTTTGTTAATTTGATTATTAATATGGTCAATTATACTAATAGTTTTCCTAATATTAAACCAGCTCTGCATTACTGGTATAAATCCTACTTGATCATGGTATATTATCCTGGAAATGATTTTCTGTAGTCTTTTTGCTAATATCTTATTTAAGATTTTAGCATCAATATTCATTAAGGAGATTTTCTTTCTCAGTTTTCAACCTACCTGGTTTAGGTCTTAGTACCATGTCTATGTCACAAATGGAGTTTGGTAGGACTCCTTAATCCCCTATTTTTTCAAATATCTTATATAACATTGGGGCTAATTGTTCTTTAAAAGTTTGATAGAATTCACATGTAAATCCATCTGGTCCTGGGGATTTTTTCTTAGAGAATTGATTAACAGCTTGTTTTATTTCTTTTTCTGAAATGGGACTATTTAAGCAATTTACTTCCTCCTCTGTTAATCTGGAAAGCCCATATTTTTGGAGATAGTTATCCATTTCACTTAAGTTATGAAATTTATTGGCATAAAGTTGGGCAAAATAACTCTTTATTATTGCTCTAATTTACTCTCATTATTTTTAAAACTAACAATTTGATTTTCCTCTTTCCTTTTTCTGATCTAATTTACCAATGATTTATCTATTTTTTTTGTTTTTTTTTTCTTAAAACCAACTCTTAGTTTTATTTGTTAATTCAATAGTTTTTTTTATTGTTGTTTGTTTGTTTGTTTTTTACATTCAATATTATTAATTTCTCCTTTTAATTTTAGAATTTCAAGTTTACTATTTGGTTGGGGGTTTTTAATTTGGTCTTTTTCTAGCTTTTTAAGTTGCAAGTCTAATTCATTGATTTTCTCTTTCTCTATTTTATTCAAGTAAGCCTCTAAAGATATGAAATTTCCTCATATTACCGCTTTAGCTGCATCCCACAAATTTTGGTATGATCTCTCATCATTATCATTATCTTGGGTGAAATTATTAATTGCTTCTATAATTTGCTGTTTTACTCAATCATTCTTTGAAATGAGATTATTTAGTTTCCAATTACTTTTTGGTCTACTTCCCCTTTCTTTGTTCTATTTACTAACTTCTTGTTGAATGGAACTTTCATTGCATTATGATCTGAAAAGAAAGCACTTACTATTTCTGCCTTCCTGCATTTAATTTTGATATCTTTATGTCCTAATATATGGTCAATTTTTTATAGATTCCCTGAACTTCTGAGAAGAAAGTATACTCCTTTCTGTCACCATTCAGTTTTCTCCAAAGATCTATCATACCTAATTTTTCTAATATTCTATTTACCTCTTTAATTTCTTTCTTATTTATTTTGTAGTTTGATTTATCTAATTATGAGAGTGTAAGTTTGAGATCTCCCACTATTATAGTTTTGCTGTCTATTTCTTCTTGCAACTCTCTTAACTTATCCTTTAGGAAGTTAGATGGTATACCACTTGGTGCATATATGTTTAGTATTAATATGGCTTCATTGTCTATGCTACCCTTTAGCAAGATATAGTTTCCTTCCTTATATCTTTTAATTAGATCAATTTGTACTTTTGCTTGATCAGAGATAAGGATGTCTACCCCTGCTTTTTTGAGTTCACTTGAAGCATAATATATTCTGCTTCAGTCTTTTACCTTTACTCTGTAAATATCTCCCTGCTTTAAATATATTTCCTGTAAGCAACATATTGTAGGGTTCTGACTTTTGATCCAGTCTGCTATACACCTGTGCTTAATAGGAGAGTTCATCCCATTCACATATACAGTTAAAATGACTAATTCTGTATTTCCTGCTATCATATTATCCTGAGATTATGCTTTTTTCCCCTTGTCCCCCCGAACACCTTCCCCAGTATTAAATTTATGGGCCCCACTTGTTTAGTGCAGCTCTCCCTTTTTAGTATCTCTCCCCACTCTTTTAAATCCTTTCCTCTTTCTTGTACCCTTCTCTTATTACTGTTTTCCTTTTCCCTTTTCCTCTTCCTCCTTTTAATGAGGTGAGAGAGAATTCTCTGAAAAACAAATATGTCAATTATTTTCTCTTTGAGCCAACTCTGATGAGAGTAAGATTCACACAATGTTCCTCCCCCACTCTAAATTCCCTCAGATATGATAAGTTTTCTTTGTCTCTTCCTGGGATGTAGTTTTTCTCTTTTTATCTCCCCTTTTCCCATTTTCTGACACTATGCCCTTTCCATTTTTACTTCACTTTTTTAAATGTTATGTACATTAAATCAAATTATATGTGTGGACTTTCTGTATATCCACAGCAGAAATACAGTTCTCAAGAGTTCCTTTTACCTTTTTCTGCTTCTCTTGAGTCCTGTGGTTGGAGTTCAACTTTTTTGTTTAGATTTGTTGTTTTTTTTTTTTTTTTTCCTTTTTTCTTTTCTTTCTTTCTTTCTTTCTTTCTTTCTTTCTTTCTTTCTTTCTTTCTTTCTTTCTTTCTTTCTTTCTTTCTTTCTTTCTTTCTTTCTTTCTTTCTTTCTTTCTTTCTTTCTTTCTTTCTTTCTTTCTTTCTTTCTTTCTTTTTTCTTAGAAACAAATGGAATTCCTCTGTTTCATTAAATGTCTGTCTTCTTCCATGGAAGAAAATGCTAAACTTAGCTGGGTAGTTTATTCTTGGCTACATTCCAAGTTCTTTTACCTTTTCAGAAGATCAGATTCCAAGCGTTTTGATCCTTTAATGTGGATGCAACCAGATCTTCAGTAACCCTTATTGTGGCACCTCTGTATTTGAATTGTTTTTTTGTTTTTTTTTTTTTTGTTTTGTTTTGTTTTTTGTTTTGTTTTTTTCCTCGCTGCTTGCAATATTTATTTTTTCCCTTAGTCTGATATTCCTTCAATTTGGTCACAATATTCCATGGAGATTTTTTGGGGTCTTTTTTAGAAGGTTCTATTACCTCTAGGCAGTTCTCTTTGATGATTTCCTGTAAAATAGAATCTAGGCTCTTTTTTTCATCATAATTTTTGGGAAGTCTAATACTCTTCAGATTTTCTTTGCTAAATCTATTTTCCAGGTCTGTAGATTTTCCCAGTAAATATTTAATGTAATTGAAGATGGTGGCATGGAGGCAAACAGCTGCTTGAGTCTGTGTTTTCTCTCAGGACTTACTTCATGACAAGCCTTGGAGTTAATGCTTGACTGGAAAAGAAACCCACAAATAATCACCAACAGACGACATCCTTGAAATTAGCCAGAGAAGGTCTGTGTTTGTCTGGGGAGGGTCGAACAGACTGGGTGCAGACTGAGGGCAGGCAGCCAGAGCAAGACAGACAGCTCACACAGCTCAGACCAGAGGGGAGAGAGGTGTGATATCTGCCATTTCTGTAAAAAAGACTTTTACCCCAGTGTGGATGTTTTGTCTCGACAGCAAGCCAGGAGCAGAGGAGAGGGTGTAAACACTGGAGGTGAAGAATAAAACCCCAGAAAGCTAGAGTCTCTTGGAACCTGGCCACCCCCAATCCCCACCTGGAGTGACTCAGCGTGTTCTTAGAGCCTCAGAGCACAAACACAGCGCAGCCATCCCTGTCCTGTTAGTGGCTCGTTGCTGCCCTCCCCCCAGTCTGTAGAGGAAGACCATTAACACCATCCAGCCCCAGCCCCACAAAAAACAGACCTATTGGTTCTCTTGCCAATTTCTTTTCTTTGATTCCTGCTCTGACAAAATGAACAAAAAATTCAAAAGGGCTCTAACCATTGACAGCTTCTGTATGGAGAGAGAGCAGACTTCAAAAACTGAGGAGACTAAAAACAGGCTGTCCTCAGAGGAATCCACTAAGGGGGATATGAGCTGCTCTTCAATACAAAAGAATCTCATAGAGGAAATCAAAAAGGCTCTCACAAGTGAGCTAGAAGAGAAATGGGAAAAGGAAAAAGGAAGCTTGGCAAAAGAGCCTGGCATTACAAACATTTAAAGACAGAGTAGATAAAAAAATCAAATCATTGAGAAACAAAATTAGTGAACTGGAAAAGGTAAACAATTCTAAGGAAAACAGGATAAGTGAGCTGGAAAAAGAAAACAGCTCTCTAAAAAATAAAATGGATGAAATGGAAAAAAAAATTGCTAGAAGAAAAAAAACTCATTTAAAAACTCAATTGGACAATTACAAAAAGATATTAAAAAATGGAGTGAAAAAATACATCATTGAAAATTAGACTTGAACAAGTAGAAATGAATGAATCAAGGAGAAACCAAGAAGTAGTCAAGCAAAACCTGAGAAATGAAACAAATGAAAAGAATGTCAAGAACCTTATTAGAAAGACAACAAACCTGGAAAACAGATCCAGGAGAGACAATTTGAGAATAATCAGATTCCCTGAAAAATGTGAGGGAAAAAAGAGCTTAGACACTATTTTCGAGGAAATTATCAAAGAGAACTGCCCAGACATTTTGAAAACAGAGGGTAAAATAGACATTGCAAAAATTCATCGATCACCTACTGAAAGGGACCCTAAAATCAAAACGCCAAGAAATATAGTGGCCAAGTTCAAGAACCATCAGACAAAGGAAAAGATATTGGAAGCTGCTAGAAAAAAGCAATTCAGATATGGAGGATCCACAATAAGGATAACCCAGGATCTAGCAGCGTCCACATTAAAAGAACGCAGGGCCTGGAACATGATATTCCGAAAGGCTAAGGAACTTGGTATGCAGCCAAGAATAACTTACCCAGCAAGAATGAGCATCGTTTTCCAGGGAAGAAGATGGACATTTAACGAAATAAATGAATTCCATCTATTTTTGATAAAAAAAACCAGACCTACATAAAAGGTTTGAGCTTCAAATACAGAACTCAAGAGATTTCTAAAAAGGTAAAAAGAAATCTTGAGAACTATACTTCTGCCAAAAAAATATGTAAAGAACATATGTACAATTTGTCTTAGAAACTAGAGGTGGAAAGGAGATTATATCATAAAAAAGTGTAAAGTGGTGGTACTACATCTCATGAAGAGGCAAAGGTAACCTATTATATCTGAGAGAAAGAAAGGAGGGAGATGAACATAGCGTGTATCAATAGACATATTTGATTTATGGTGAAACTTCTTCCTCTTCATTGAAAAGTGAAAGGGAAGGAGTAAGCTAAGGAGAAGGGAATACAGAAATTGTGAGGAAAAGGGGTAAAATAAGGGGAGGAACTTTAAGGTGGGGGAGGGATTCTAAAAAGTGAGGGCTGTGAAAAGCAAGTGGTGTTCACCAGTTTAATACTGGATAAGAGGGTAAAAGGGAAGGAAAGGGGAAAAGCATAAGCAGGGGTTAATAGGATGGCAAACAATATAGAATTAGTCCTTCTAACCATAAATGTGAATGGGGCAAACTGCCTCATAAAGAGGAAGCAGTTAACAGACTGGATTAAAAGTCAGAATCCTACTATATGTTGTTTACAGGAAACATACCTGAAACAGGGTGAGACATTCAAACTAAAAGTAAAAGGGTGGAGCAGAATATATTATGCTTCAGGCAAAACCAAAAAAGAAGGAGTAGCCATCCTCATCTCAGATCAAGAAAAAACAAAAAATTGAAATAATTAAAAGAGATAAGGAAGGGCATTATATCCTGCTAAAGGGCAGCATCAATAATGAAGCAGTATCAATATTAAACATATATGCACCAAGTGGTGCAGCATCTAAATTCTTAAAAGAGAAATTAAGAGAGCTGCAAGAGGAAATAGATAGCAAAACTATAATAGCGGGAGATCTCAACCTTGCACTCTCAGAATTAGATAAATCAAACCACAAAATAAATAAGAAAGAAGTCAAAGAGGTAAATAGAATACTAGAAAAGTTTGATATGATAGATCTTTGGCGAAAGACAGAAAGGCGGAGACAGAAAGGAATATACTTTCTTCTCAGCAGTTCATGGAACCTATAAAAAAAATTGATCATATACTAGGGAATAAAAACCTCAAAATTAACTGCAGTAAGGCAGAAATAGTAAATGCATCCTTTTCAGACCACAATGCAATTAAAATTACATTTAATAAAAAGCCAGGGGAAAATAGACCAAAAAATAATTGGAAACTAAAAAATCTTATACTAAAGAATGATTGGGTAAAACAGCAAATCATAGACATAATTAATAACTTCACCCAAGAAAATGACAATAATGAGACATCATACCAAAATGTGTGGGATACAGCCAAAGCAGTAATAAGGGGAAGTTTTATATCTCTAGAGGCCTACTTGCATAAAATAGAGAAAGAAAGGGTCAATGAATTGGGCTTACAACTAAAATTGCTAGAAAAGGAACAAATTAAAACCCACCAGACAAACACAAAACTTGAAATTCTAAGAAATAAAAGGTGAGATTAATAAAATTGAAAGTTAAAAAAACAAACTATTGAATTAATTAATAAAACTAAGAGTAGGTTCTATGAAAAAACAAGAACAAAAAAAAATAATAGACAAACCGTTAGTAAATCTGATTAAAAAAAGGAAAGAGAAAAAGCAAATTGTTAGTCTTGAAAATGAAAAGAGAGAACTCAACACCAATGAAGAGGAAATTAGAACAATAGTTAGGAGTTACTTTGCTCAACTTTATGCCAATAAATTCAATAACTTAAATGAAATGGAAGAATACCTTCAAAAATATAGCTTGCCCAGATTAACAGAGGAAGAAGTAAGTAGTCTAAATAGTCCCATCTGAGAAAAAGAAATAGAACAAGCTATTAACCAACTATCTAAGAAAAAAAAAACCCAGGACCAGATGTGAATTCTACCAAACATTTAAAGAACAACTAACTCCAATGCTATATAAACTATTTGAAAAAAATAGGGATGGAAGGAGTCCTACGAAATTCCTTTTATGACACAGACATGGTACTGATACCTAAACCAGATAGATAGAAAACTGAGAAAGAAAACTATAGACCAATCTCCTTAATGAATATTGATGCTAAAATCTTAAATAAGATATTAGCAAAAAGACTTCAGAAAATCATCCCCAGGATAATACACTATGATCAAGTAGGATTTATACCAGGAATGCAGGGCTGGTTTAATATTAGGAAAACTATTAGTATAATTGACCATATTAATAATCAAATTAATAAAAACCATATGATCATCTCAATAGATGCAGAAAAAGCATTTGATAAAATCCAATATCCATTCCTACTAAAAACTCTTGAGAGTATAGGAATAAATGGACTATTCCTTACAATAATAATGAGCATATATTTAAAACGTTCAGTAAATATCATATGTAATGGTGATAAACTGCAACCTTTCCCTGTAATATCAGGAGTCAAACAAGGATGCCCACTATCACCATTACTATTCAATTTAGTACTAGAAACGCTAGCCTCGACAATAAGAGCCAAGAAAGAGGTTCAAGTAATTAGAGTAGGAAATTAGGAAATCAAACTATCACTCTTTGCAGATGACATGAAGGTATATTTAGAGAACCCCAAAGACTCTGCTAAAAAGCTATTAGAAGTAATTCAGAACTTTAGCAAAGTTGCAGGATACAAAATAAATCCACATAAATCCTCAGCATTTTTATACATTATCAACACAATCCAAGAGCAAGAGATACAATGTGAAATTCCATTCAAAATAACTGTCAATAGTATAAAATATTTGGGAATATATCTACCAAAGGAAAGTCAGGAATTATATGAGCAATATTATGAAACACTTGCCACAAAAATAAAGTCAGATTTAAATAAGTGGAAAGACATTCAGTGCTCTTGGATAGGCCGAGCAAATATAATTAAAATGACAATTCTCCCTAAACTAATCTATTTAGTGCTATAACAATCCGACTCCCAAGAAACTATTTTAATGACCTAGAAAAAATACCCACAAAATTCATATGGAACAACAAAAGTTTGAGAATTTCAAGGGAAATAATGAAAAAAAAAATAAATGAAAGTGGTCCAGCTGTACCTCATCTAGAACTATATTATAAAGCAACAGTCACCAAAACCATTTGGTATTGGCTAAGAAATAGACTAGTTGATCAGTGGAATAGGTTAGGTTCACAGGGCAAGATAGTAAATAAAAATAGCAATCTAGTGTTCGACAAACCTAAAGATCCCAACTTTTATGATAAGAATTCATTATTTGACAAAAAATCCTAGGAAAACTGGAAATTAATATGGAAGAAACTAGGCATGGACCCACATTTAACACCACATACTAAGATAAGATCAAAATGGGTCCAAGATTTAGGCATAAATAATGAAATCATAAATAAATTAGAGGAACATAGGATAGTTTACCTCTCAGACTTGTGGAGGAGGCAGGAATTTGTGTCCAAAGTAGAACTAGAGACCATTATTGATCACAAAATAGAAAATTTTGATTACACCAAATTAAAAAGTTTCTGCACAAACAAAACTAATGTAAACAAGATTAGAAGGGAAGTAACAAATTGGGAAAACATTTTTACAAGCAAAGTTTCAGATAAAGGCCTCCTCTCCAAAATAAACAAACAATTGACTTTAATTTGTAAGAAATCAAGCCATTCTTTAATTGATAAATGGTCAAAGGATATTAACAGACAATTTTCAGATGATGAAATTAAAACTATTTCCACTGATATGAAAGAGTGTTCCATATCACTATTGATCAGAGAAATGCAAATTAAGACAACTCTGAGATATCATTACACACCTGTCAGATTGGCTAAGATGACAGGAAAAAAAATCATAATGAATGTTGGAAGGGCTGTGGGAAAACTGGGACACTGATGCATTATTGGTGGAATTGTGAAAGAATCCAATCATTCTGGAGAGCAATCTGGAATTATGCCCCAAAAGTTAGCAAAATGTGCATACCCTTTGACCCAGCAGTGCTACTACTGGGCTCATATCCCAAGGACATACTAAAGAAGGGAAAGGGAGCTGTATGTGCCAAAATGTTTGTGGCAGCCCTTTTCATGTTGGCTAGAAACTGGAACATGAATCGATGTCCATCAATTGGAGAATTGTTGGGTAAATTATGGTATATGAATGTTATGGAATATTATTGTTCTGTAAGAAATGACCAACAGGAGGAATACAGAAAGGCTTGGAGAGACTTATATCAACTGATGCTGAGTGAAGTGAGCAGAACTAGGAGATGATTATACACTTCAACAATGATACTGTATGAGGATGTATTCTGATGGAAGTGGAAATCTTCAACATAAAGAAGATCCAACTCACTTCCAGTTGATCAATGATGGACAGAATCAGCGACATCCAGAAAAGGAACACTGGGAAATGAGTGTAAACTCTGAGCATTTTTTTGTTTGTTTGTTTGTTTTTTTGTTTTTCTTCACAGATTATTTTTACCTTCCAAATACAATTCTTCCTTTGCAACAACAACAGCAACAACAAAATTCGGTTCTGCACATATATATTGTACCTAGCATATACTATAAGATGTTTAACATGGATGGGAATGCCTGCCATCTAGGGGAGAGGATGGAGGGAAGGAGGGAAAAAATTTGGAACAGAAAGGAGTACAAGGGATAATGTTATAAAAAAAATTACCTACGCTTATGTACTGTCAAAAAATTATAATTATAAAAATAAAAAAAGAAAGTGACATTTAAAAAAATTAATAAAAATTACAATTGCATGTAAGATGAGACTGCAGTGTCATCACATGAAATCATAGTAATACATATTTGTTAAGAATTTGATATTGTATGAGATATTTGGTTCACAATTCACATTTTCAAGAAATCTGTGTGTGTGTGTGTGTGTGTGTGTGTGTGTATGAAGCAAGTGAAAGTGATTTGAGTCTACATTGATTAATAATTGAAAAAATTTTACTTTTTTATGAAATTCAATAATTAGAAATGGAAATCAAAGGAAATCAACAAATAATGATACAGAATGATGCAAAAAATGATACAAATGCTAACAAACAAATAACCTTACCAAGCAAGACAAAATATATGATAGTTATATATATAGATATAAGATGATTAATTATATCATGTTTTGTAATTGTCCAGGTATAAAACATTGTTGTTCCACAGATGTAACCTGATTATACCTTTTTGTTCTTCTTCTTATTTATCTTGTAGATTCATTTGCTAGTTTTATATTTATTTTTATGAGGCAATAAGAATTTATTACTTTTAGCAGATGGTATTGTTGGGAATACATTAATTAAAAAAACCCATTTTTTTGTTTTAAATTTGAACTTTTAGAGAATTCCAAATTTTCTCATATGTTTTGTAGATTATCTGCTTCTGTTCAAATTTGAACCCAATCTATTATCTATTATATATAAGTAAACTATCTATGATATATGTATATCTGCATTTGTGTATATAGGTGTCCAGTGCCTATATACAAATACTTATACATACATAGATGCATACCCACATTGACATACTCCTATGAAACAACCCAAAAGCCTGCCCTATTTATTTTTTATTCTTTTTATTATTATTTTTCTTTTAGAGGCATTTGCTAATTTTATATTATTTTTATTAAAAACTATTTTTTGCAAATTTGTATTTTAAAAAATTCAAAATTTTCTCAAATGTTGTGTAGTATTATCTTCTTCTGTTCAAATCTGAACCCAAGCTATTATACAAGTAAAGTGTCTATGTTATATATATGTGTGTGTGTATGTGTGTGTGCGTGTGTATACATATATGTATATACATGAATATAGATATATATGTATACTTATACATGCATGCATATATATAGATCTATATTTGTGTGTATATGTATCCAGTGCATGTATTTGTGTATACAAATATATATGTATATATATATATATATATATATATATATACATGCATAAATGCATACCTACATAGACATATCCCTGTGAAACAAGTCAAAAGCCTGCCCAGTTAAATGGATTTTGTAGTCTGTGCAAAGTATATTTCCCATGAAGAAGTTTGTATGTATATATAGGGGTGTGTGTGTGTGTGTGTGTGTGTGTGTGTGTGAATGACTACATGTGTATAGGTGTGCATGCTTATGCAAATGAATGAATGTTAATCTGTGTGGGTAATCTCACACCAATGCAGAGCACACCCTGTTTGTCTTTTCATCCTGTGTGATTTTTGTCTACATCTTTCTTTGAATTCCCTGTAGAATAGCTGCACACATAGAAAATAAAGGTGTGATTGTTTCCATTCATCTCACCAGACGGAAGTTTAATGAAAGATGGTGTCTAAAATTGTCTTTGAAAAAGCACCACACAATGTACATAAAAAGAATCATCTTATCATTTCTGTATTTTGCCAGATGTATGGAATCAAACTCATTTTCCCCAATGACTACAATGTAGAGAGTCTGTTTAAAACTGAGTGCCCACATTTTGTTTAGAGTTGGCTCGAGTTACAATAACCACAGCCCACAGTCTTATTTCTGAAAACCAACTATAATCTCTCAAGGCTGGGTTGCTCCTAATAAGAAACATGCCAGGCCCCTCCCCCATCTGAAGTATTTATTTTCCTTGATATCATAAATGTACAAATATAAACATGACTTTAAAGCAATTTTAAAAATCATCAAATGTCCATGTCTATCCATGTGTTCTTTACCCAAAAGGATGAAAGGAACACAGCAGTTATTCCTCATATTAAGATATTCAGAAATCTTGTACATGTAGTCTGCAACTTCAGTTAGCAGCTTTTTCAAATTAAAGCAAGGAAGGAATGATAAATATTCATTTTCTTCTTTCCCACTGGCACCAAGATGTAAATATAGCTAATTATGGCCTTCTAAATACAATTATTAATCAGTTTTGTAGCAACATGGTATTTGTGCCCAGATGTATGCAAATGTTCAGGTTTCTCTTCCAGATGGATTTCATTAAGTTAAGGCAATGGAAGGAGTCAAACAAAGTGCTCAGCTTTATGATGTTATTTGGTTCAGATGGAAAAGATAGATACATAGACAAATATACATACACACAAAAACACACAATACACACCCCAAATCAATAACCTTCAATTGATAAATTATAATTATGTTCAAGATTTATTATGGATCTTTCAGAAACCTTAGAAAACAATAGGAAGAAAGCAGAAATATTAAAAATGTATATTCTAAATTTAAATTAATATTACATAGTCTATTTCTTATAATTCCTCATTCTCTCTGCTCCTCCCTTGCATTTACTTCTTTTTTCTCTTCTCTCTTCCCCTCCCCTCTCCCTTTCTCTTCCTTCCTCTTTGTCCTTCTCTTGCCTCTTCTCTCTTCTCTTTTCCTCTCTTCTTTTATTCCTATTTTTAAAATTTTCTTCTTTTTTCCCTCCTTACCCCTCTAAGAGTTGTTAAACTTTTGTACCTATATATCAAAGACATCTTTGGCAGCCTGATATCTATTAACTCCTAAGAATAATATATTTAAATGCAAACAATTAAATATGCTTAAAAGGACAAAAACCTTATTAAATATAATTATAAAAATATCAAAAATTTCAAGTTTGTGCAACTAGACATTTTAGCAGATAAAGTGCTAGGCCTGAAGTCAGAAGACCACAGTTAAATGCAGCCTCAGATGCCAGTTGTGTCACTTAACCCTGTTTACCTCAGTTTCCTCCTCTGTAAGATGAAATGCAGAAGGAAAAGGCAAAGCATTTCAATATCTCTACCAAGAAAACCCTAAATAGGGTCAAGAAAAAGTCATACATCACTGAAAAGAGACTAAACAATAAAAATTTGTAAAAATCCAAGAAAAAAGACAAAGAAAAAAGAGAAAACAGAAAGGAATATATTCATAGACACTTTGGAAGTCAGGGAACTTCAGTTAAGAATATCTGAACTTGTAGAAAGAACATTGTGTTGATTTGGGGACTTGGCCATTTATTAAGATGTGGCATTGGAATATTAAACTTTAGGAACATCAATTTCCTCATCTGCTAAATGACAGTGATACTCCATACACTTTCAATTTGAAATTATATATATATATATATGTGTGTGTGTGTGTGTGTGTGTGTGTGTGTGTGTGTGTATACATATATATATATATGTGTGTGTACATATACACACATATACATATATAAAATTATGTTTGTGTATATACAATAAAATTTAATTAAATGTAGTATAAAAGTTAGTTATTTTATATTATAAAAGTATAATACTTATTGTCAGTATTAATATTAACTCATTTCATCTTGAAATTTCTGAAAGTTCTAAAATAAGTCAATATTTTAATTTTTAAATATTCAGTGTTCTATAGACTAATGTTTCTTTTCATAATTAAATCAAAATATTTAAACCTAATCTCATTTTCCTTAAACCCACTAGAATTGTTAGATCAACTCCAGTATCAGAGATCCCATTACTAAATTTAAAAAAAAAATGTTTCCATATATTAAAAGCTCTGAAGTCTAAGTAGTGTATTTGGCAAATCATCATTTTTTAGGGAGAAATTGCTTTTTTATGGATCAAAATTATATCTGGGAAATTGTAGTCAATATTTTTGTCTAAAAATCTAAGGATATAAGAAATCCTTCTTCTCCAGCCTTAGGTACATGTTCCAGACTCAGTTTTTTACAGAAGGACATTACCTTAAATGGGATGCTTGTTACTTTCTTTTTTTATTATATTGTGTCTAAAATTTAATTCATATCCAGGAATCAAGCCCAGTTCTTTAAATTGTAGTTCATGACTCCATATGAGTTCTTGTAATTTAATGTGGGAGTCACGAAATTATGATTTATTGTTATTGTGTTTGATTTGTATACTTATTTTATATATCTATATACCCAGGTTCAAGGGAAAAAAATCTCATGTAAAAAGGGGTCTCAGGTGGAAAAAGTTTAAGAAGCCTTGATAAAGTATAAATTATGATTGACATTTATGACTCTCCAGTGTGGGGAAGGGATAGAGAATTTCTCAACATGCAATATAAACTGGATATGGGACAGATTTTTTAAATAAATTTTTTAGCAGTATATATGCATGAGTAATTTTTTTATAACATTATCCCTTGTATTCATTTTTCCAAATTATCCCCTCCCTCCCTCTACTCCCTCCCCTACATGACAGGCAATTCCATACATTTTACATGTCTTACAATATAACTTAGATACAATATATGTGTGTAAATCCCATTTTCTTGTTGCACATTAAGTATTAGATTCCAAAGGTGTAAGTAACCTGGGTAGATAGACAGTAGTGCTAACAATTTACATTCACTTCCCAGTGTTCCTTCTCTGAGTGTAGTTGTTTCTGTCCATCATTGATCAACTGGAAGTGAGTTGGATCTTCTTTATGTTGAAGATATCCACTTCCATCAGAATACATCTTCATACAACATTGAAGTGTACAGCGATCTTCTGGTTCTATTCATTTCACTCAGCATCAGTTGATGTAAGTCTCTCCAAGCCTCTCTATATTCCTGGGACAGATTTTTTAAAATTTTTCTGCACATAAAGAAATGTTGTTAAACACAAAAGATAGTACATTTTGATAAAATAATTCAGGGTCCAATAACAACTAAAAATTTATATTCTTTTGAGCTGCTGATATTCATTAGAATAAAACATAAACAGGAGGAATAAGCATTTATTAAGTACCTACTATGGTGCTATACTGATCCCTTTATGAATATTATCTAATTTGATCCTCACAAAAAAAAAAAAAAAAAAAAAAAAAAAAAAACACCTTGGAGCCAGATTCTATCATTAACCCAATTTTACACTTAAGGGAATAATCAAGCAAAGATTAAATAATTTTTCCAGAGTATTTGAAGTTACTCACTACACCACTTAACTATTTCATAAAGAATTTAGCAAGATTGCTTTTTAGGTATTTTGCATTTCACCTCTGTACTATCTAAATAATCCTAGTCCATGTTTTCTGAAAAAGCATCTAGATTTGGGTCAATTTTTTTTTTCTTTGTAGTTATCTTCATGCCTACAACAGTAATTAATATGGTCTTCCTCCCTTTGGGCCAATCAATTCTGAACCAATTGGATTCAGGACAATAAAATCAAGCATAAACTTACAAGGTCATTTCCAAGATTAGATATTTCTGTCTTGGAATACATACTATTCATTTAAGATTGGGAAAGAACAGCTATAAGGGGTAGCCCAAAGCCAAGAACTGGGATTATCTCTAAAGTATTTATGCCTCATATGTAATGGTCTCTCAGCCTATAGCAGTCATGGTAAGGAATAGGGAAAGCATCTTCTCCCCACCAATTACTTTTCAGTTTGAAACAGCCCTGATCCTATCCCCATTTAGAAAGGAAAAAAAAGCTATGTGGATAAATATACTCACTTGTAAATATACACAGTCATCACATTGTTTTTCACAGTCAATAAGGAGATACTTTTGTTTCTTAAAATTCCAGCCTTTCAACATTTATTGAGATAGCCTGATTTTTTATTTATTTATTTATTTATTTATTTTTTTGTTATTGTTGTTCAATCATTTCAGTTGTGTCTTACTCTTCATGATATCCTTTGGAATTTTCTTGGCAGAGATACTGGAGCAGTTTGTTATTTCCTTTTCTAGATCATTTTTGTAGATGACATACAGAAGCAAACAGGAGTAAATGACTTGCCCGGGGACACAAAACTAGTAAGTGTTTGAGGCTGAGTTCAAAGTTAAGTCTGCCTAGCTTCAGGCCTAGCATTCTATGTGCTAGCTGGTCTATACATAGCCTGAGGCAGACATAAAACTCCTCCATGTTTAACTGGAACTAGTAAGGGCAAATTTGATGATGTATTTTGGAATGACTCTTGTTATGTTATTATAATGCTTCCATTATTATACATTTTGGGGCATATGATAAGTTCTATATCTATAGTATGTTATTTTATAATTGGTCAGTTTATAAAACATAGCAAACTAGTGATTTATAATTCTAGGTACCAGATTTGGTCTTACTAAGTATTGAGCAGGCCTACACGCACATGCATATACATATACACATATGTATCTATCTATCTATCTATCTATATATATATAAAATCATAAACAATATGTTGAAGTTTCTAATATTTTCTTGTATAATGTGTAAGAATTAATTCTCCTCTATTAAACTATCAGTTTACATTAATTTTCAGTCATTTCTGGTGTTAATGAACTGATTCAAATTTGTCAACATGAACTCTATTTGCAAAAATAAATTGATAAGACTCTACTACACAATCTTTATCAACTCTGTTGGTTGAATTTCAATGGATGTTCTTAGATAGCTTAACATATCATTCTTGAATCTTGTAATTTCAATTTTGAACTTTTCATTTTTAATTCATTAGGATTCTGGTTTCATTGACTCCTCTTTAGATATGGAATGAATTGATAATGTTATCTATGTTTTAAATGAAATGTATAACCTAACCCTAACCCTAACCCTAACCTCCGGACTCCTGACTCCCCACTCTAACCCTAACCCTCCCGACTCTAACTTCTGATTACTTGTGGTAAAGAAAACAAACAAACAAACAAACAAACAAACAAAAAAACAAAGGTATTTCCATAATAAAATAATATTAATCTCAGTATTCTGGAAACTTTATTACTTAGGCACTTACATTTCCCTATTTTATCACACATCTACCTTTTCCTTTTACAAGCTTAACAGAAACCTAAAATAACTGAAGTTTTTGTAGCATTGATACATTAACACAAAAAACGATACACACTTGGAAATACGTCTGTCTACATAGTCACATCATTATGTATTGAAATGAAGTAATATAAAACATAAATTATTTATTTATGTTTTTACATTTTCTGATTGAAATATGTAACATTCCCAAAGTTATTCAAGCTAAGATAATCTAGCAAAATCTAGCAAAAAAAAAATGATTGAGACATAAGATTGAGAAAAACATGAACTATGTCAACGCTTGGGAAATTTTTTAGTATGCAAATAATGACAATATCAATTATAATAAATGCATAGGTAATTTAGAAACAAAATACAAAACCCCAAGGATTGCTTTAAATCTTTTTAACTAAGATAGCTTCAGTGAGAAGATATAATTGTGTATTGAAAAATGAGCAGGATTTTGTTTATCATGGAAAAATATTAGAACTCCAATATAATTATAATGTTGTATAACCTATTATTTTATTGACATCTACTTAATTTTTCTGATCCCATATCACTTCATTATGGTATAAAGGTGAGCTGGATTTCTTGAAGACTACAAATAGAGTAAATTTCTGGTAGTTTCTATATAGATGAAAAAGTTTACCTGTAGGTCAAAAAATTGACTAAATATATTTTGTTTCAGGGCTAGCTTAATTAATAAAGACTCATCCCCTGTTTAGTGCAAGGATAATGGCATTTTGGACCACAGAAAACCTTGAATGGCCTCTTTTGATTAATAGAATATGTCTGTTGTCATCCTTGTTTTTGTTAATAGATGTGTCCTTCCTTTGATAACCACACCCTGACACGCATAAATATGACATAAATAAGGATACTTACTTCAGCCGTGCTATCCCATCCCTCTATAACTTCTTGAAATAGGAAATGGTTTTTATATGTTCTCATAAAAGTTGTACCTAATAATAATAATTATATATATATATACTTTCATGAAAGTATTTTACCACTGCATGTGTGGTTGTATCTCTATATTATCGTTCATTTTTCCAACATGACTGCCTAACTTGGATATCTTCTTTCTCAACTATTTGAAGCAAATCCTTTAAAAGATATAATTTTTGGCATATTAGATTTTTACATGACATATTTCCCAATGTGTCTTTCTTTCTATCTCTACCAAAATGACATTCATTATAACAAACAAAAATAAAATGAGGGAAATAATTCAG
Organism: Sminthopsis crassicaudata; assembly: GCF_048593235.1. Lineage (NCBI taxonomy): Eukaryota > Metazoa > Chordata > Mammalia > Dasyuromorphia > Dasyuridae > Sminthopsis > Sminthopsis crassicaudata. The sequence continues at coordinate 259,947,384 of NC_133621.1, forward strand.
TAAGATTTAAATGGTTTTTTACACTATATATAGAATTTCCCACTTATAGCTTCCAACTTCTACAGAGATGTTTGACAAAGTGTCATCATTATAGTTTTAGAGTATTTACTTTCAATTTAATTGTTCATGTTTCTACTTGCATTGCCAAGGTCATGATGCACAATTTACCTGATTTTGCCTCCTTTAATTTTTATCCTTTCATGTAAGTCTTTCCATATTATTCTTTATTTTGATGTTCACCATTTTATAAAGCAAAGTAACATTCCATTTTTTTTTTCATTTACCACATTTATATTTAGCCATACTCCAGTTCTTTGCTAACAAAAATGTTGTAAATAAAGTATTTTTTTTTGTTTATTCTACCTTTCTATTTATCATTGCACTTCTAGTCATGTATGTCTGGCAGAGTGTAATCTCAGCATCAAAGGACATAGGCATTTTAGTCACTTTTACTGTATTGTTCCAAATTTAGTTCAGAATGATTAAACTAATTTATATACTTACAATAGTATTCAAGGATATGAGTTATGCTCTGGGAAATCAGAAAAATGGTAACTAGAAGAGTTGGGAATTTCATTGATATTTTCTTTCTCTAGAAACAATGTTATTGGTAATGATTTAATTAGAGTTCTCAGACTAAGAAAAAAACAATAGTTAAAAAACATGGATTTATGATTATGACATATTTTTAGGCAGTGAGAGCTAAGTATCTTCATTCAAGATTTCTGCTTTGGGAAAAACAAAAAACAAACAAACAAACAAAACAACATCAGCACAGTTGTTTCTTTTTTTTTTTAGGCTTTATAAGGCTCTCTGGACATAAAGGGTATTTTCTTTTTAAAAAATAATTAATCAATTTTTACAAAAAATTATGCATAAGTAATTTTTCAGCATTAACAATTACAAAATCTTTTGTTTCAATTTTCCCTTCTTTCACCCCACCCCTTCCCCCAGATGTTAGGTTGACCAATACATGTTAAATATGTTAAAGTATAAGTTAAATACAATATATGTATACATGTCCAAACAGTTTTTTTTTTTTTTTTTTTTTTTTTTTTTTGCTGAACAAAAAGAATAGGACTTTAAACAGTGCACCATTAGCCTGTGAAGAAAATCAAAAATGTAGGCAGACAATAATAGAGGGATTGGTAATTCTAAGTAGTGGTTCATAGTCAGCTCCCAGAGTTCTTTCACTGGGTATAGCTGGTTCAGTACATTACTGCTCTATTGGAACAGATTTCATTCATCTCATTGTTGAAGAGGGCCTCGTCCATCAGAATTGATCTTCACATATATTGCTGTTGAAGTATATAATGATCTCCTGGTCCTGCTCATTTCACTCAGCCTCCATTCATATAAGTCTCTCCAGGCCTTTTTGAAATCATCCTACTGATCATATTCTTACAGAACAATAATATTCCATAATATTCATATACCACAATTTATTCAGCCATTCTCCAATTGATGGGCATCCACTCAGTTTCCAGTTTCTGGCCACTACAAAGAGGGCAGCCACAAAACATTCTTGCACATACAGGTCCCTTGCCCTACTTTAAAATCTCTTTGGGATATAAGCCCAGGAGTAATGCTTCTGTATAAAAGACTATGCACAGTTTGATATTTTTTGAGCATAATTCCATATCATTCTCCAGAATGGCTGGATTCCACCAGCGATGTATCAGTGTCCCAATTTTCCCACATCCCCAACAAAATTCTGCATTATCTTTCCTGTTGTTCTAGCCAATTTAAAGGTGTGTAGTGGTATTTCAGAGTTGTCTTAATTTGCATTTCTCTGTTTAATAATGACTTGAAGCATTTTTTCATATGGCTAGAAATAGTTTCAATTTCTTTATCTGAGAATTGTCTGTTCATGTCCTTTGAGCATTTATCAATTGGAGAATGGATTGATTTCTTATAAATTACAGTCAATTCTCTATATATTTTGGAAATGAGTCTTTTATCAGAACTTTTGATTATGAAAATGTTTTCCCAGTTTATTACTTCCCTTTTAATCTTGTCTGCATTATTTTTATTTGTAAAAAAAAACTTTTCAATTTTATATAATAAATTTTTTCTATTTTATGATCAATAATGACCTCTAGTTCTTCTTTTGTCATAAATTCCTTCCTTTTCTACAGGCCTCAGAGGGAAACTATTTATGCTCCTATAATTTATTTATAATCTCATTCTTTATGCCTAGGTCATGAACCCAATTTGACCTGATATTGGTATATGTGTGGGTCAATGCCTAGTTTCTACCATACTAATTTCCAATTTTCCCAGCAATTTTTGTCAAACAGTGAGTTATTATCCCAAAAGCTGGAGTCTTTGGGTTTGTCAAACAATAGACTATTAACATTATTGGCTGTTTTGTACTTTGAACCTAACCTATTCCACTCATCAACTAAGTCTATTTCTTAGCCAATACCAAATGATTTTGGTAACTGCTGCATATATATATAGATATATATATCTATATGTATATCTATATATATATAATTTTAGATATAATTTTAGATCTGATACTGCTAGGCCACCGTCATTTGATTATTTTTTTTTCATTAATTCCCTTGAAATTCTTGACCTTTGTTTTTTTTTTTTCCATATGAACTTTCTTATTTTTTCTAGGTCATTAAAATAGTTTTTTTGGGAATCTGATTGGTATAGTGCTAAATAAATAGATTAGTTTAGGTAGTATTGTTATCTTTATTATATCTGCTCGCCTAATCCAAGGGCATTTAATATTTTTTTCCAATTGGTTAGATCAGACTTAATTTGTGTGGAAAGTGTTTTCTAGTTTTTGTTCATATAGTATCTGATTTTCCCTTGGCAGATAGATGCCTAAATATTTTATACTATCAGTAGTTATGTTAAATGGAATTTCTCTTTGTAGCTCTAGCTATTGGATTTTGTTAATGATATATAAGACTTCTGATGATTTATGTGGGTTTATTTTGTATCCTGCAACTTTGCTAAAGGTGTTGATTATTTCTAATAGCTTTTTAGTAGAATCTCTGGCATTCTCTAAGTATATCATCATATTATCTGCAAAGAGTGATAATTTGGTTTCTTCCTTACCTATTCTAATTCCTTTAATTTCTTTCTCAACTCTTATTGTCAAAGCTAGCATTTCTAATACAATATTGAATAGTAATGGTGATAGTGGGCAACTTGTTTCATTCCTGATTTTATTGGGAAGGGTTCCAGTTTATCCCCATTAAATATGATGCTTACTGATAGTTTTAAAGAGATGCTACTGATTATTTTAAGGAAAAGTCAATTTATTCCTTTACTCTCAAATATTTTTAATAGTAATGAGTGTTGGATTTTACCAAATGCTTTTTCTGCTTCTATTGAGATGCTCATATGGTTTTTGTTAATTTGGTTATTAATATGGCCAATTATATTTGATAGTTTTATAATGATAGTTTTCCTAATATTGAACCAACCCTGGATTCCTGGTATCAATTCTATTTGATCATGGTATATTATCCTGGGTATGATTTTCCATAGTCTTTATGCTAGTATCTTATTTAATATTTTAGCATCAATATTCATTAGGGAGATTGGTCTATAGTTTTCTTTCTTAGTATTCAACCTACCTGGTTTAGGTATCACTGCCATGTCTGTGTCATAAAAGGAATTTGGTAGGGCTCCTTCATTTCCTATTTTTTCAAATAGTTTATATAACATGGAGGCTAATTGTTCTTTAAATGTTTGGAAGCATTCACATATAAATCCATCTGGTCCTGGGGATATTTTCTTAGGGAGTTGATTAATAGTTTGTTCTATTTCTTTTTCTGAAAATGGTACTATTTAAGCAATTTATTTACTCCTCTGTTAATCTGGGAAGCCTATGTTTTTGGAGGTAGTCTTCCATTTCACTTAGGTTATTAAAGTAACAAAAATAAAATTAAAAGGTTATTCTTTTATTCTCTGCTGTGCACTTTTTTACTTTATTCTTTTCCCCCCTTTTATCCTTCTTACCTCCTCCAAGAAGACTATACAGTAAATCACAGATGTTATATGCATACATACATACACACATATATGCATACACAGATAGATATATATGGATATATATATGTATAAATATACATTCTCACCCATCCACAGACCCACTCACACACACACACATTACATATATATATATATATACATACATACATATATATATATATTTATTTATTTATATACATACATATATATATATTTATATACATACATATATACATACATATATATATATATATACATACATACATATATATATATATATATATATATATATATATATATATATATATATATATATATATATATATATATATATATATATATATATATATGTGAATGGTTAACTAGTGGCACACTGACCTGGATTTTAAAATAACTGAGTTTAAACCTAGCTTCAGATACTTATTAGATGTGTGACCCTGGGAAATTAATTTAACATTATTTGCCTCAGAATTATCATCTGTGATATAATTTAAAGAAGGAAATGTTAAATTCTTCCACTATCATTGCCTTTCAAAATCCCAAAAAGACTATGTGAAGAGTCAGGCATGATTAAAATGATTAAGCAGCAGATACAATTAAAAAACTAAATTAAAGAGGAAAACAAACAAACAAAAACATTGAATACACAGTAGTGAGCGTTTTTTTTTTTTTTTGTTTGTTTTGTTTTTACAAAGATAAAAATAAAACAAACTATTGAGAATAATAATATGTTGAATTGAAAAATCATCTAGGAGGAGTGGAGCCAAAATGGTAGAAAAGAGACATGGCTTTATCTGAGCTCTTCCAGATATCTCTCAGATTAAGCACAAATCAAGACCCTGAACTGGTTACTTTGTGACAGTATCCCCAAATATTTGCAATTTAACATATTTCTAGCAGAATATATTTTGAAAGAACTTCAGAAAAGTTCTGTTCAATCACACACGGAGGTCAGAGACTAACTGAAGGCAGCACAAAGACCCAGGGCAGTATGGTCTCCATGCAACAGGGAATCTATCAGGAAGAATCTACAACAATGTTGGCTACTCTGTCCTTGTAGAAAGCCAGTAGATCAGCAGGTTAGCTATAACACATCAAACACAAGTACAAAAGGTAAATAGTGATTCACTAAATCCCAGAAAATCACCAGGCACTAGAAGTTAGTCAATACCTACCCAGCACAATGATGTTTGTAAAGGAAGCTTGGACAACCTCCCCTTTGCCCTAAAGGCAGACTTCAACCCTGTAAAAATGAGCAAAAAAGCAAAAATAACTCTTATCATAGACAGTATTTTTTAATGGAGAAAGAGAACAATAGACTTCAAATTCTGAGGATAGACAAATCAATCACCTCCAGATGTAACCCCAAGGGTGACATGAATTGGTCCCCACGTTTTTGTTTAGTTTTTTTTTCCCCCAGGGATAGCATTTCCTATTAAAGCTTTTTATTCACAAAACACATGCAGGGGTACTTTTTTCAATATTGTCCCTTGTAAAACCATTACTTCCAAATTTTTTCCCTCCTATCCCCCACCCCTTCCCTAGCTGGCAGGTAGTCCAGTACATGTTAAATATATTAAAGTATATGTTAAATTTAATATATGTGTAAATATTTATACAGTTACATTGCTACACAAGAAAAATCAGATCAAGAAGGAAGAAAAAAACTGAGAAAGAAAAACAAAATGCAAGCAAACAGAAGGAATGAAAATGCTATGTTGTGGTCCACACTCAGTTCGCATAATCCTCTTGGACTTCTTGGGAAGCAATAAATTGAGAAAACATTTTTACAATCAAAGGTTCTGAGAAAGGCCTAATTTCCAAAATATATAGAGAATTGACTCTAATTTATAAGAAATCAAGCCATTCTCCAATTGATAAATGACCAAAGTATATGAACAGAAAATTCTCAGATGAAGAAATGGAAACTATTTCTAGCCATATGAAAAGTCATTATTAATCAGAAAAATGCAAATTAAGACAAGTCTGAAATACCACTACACACCTGTCAGATTGGCTAGAATGACAGGGAAAGATAATGTACAATATTGGAGGGGATGTGGGAAAACAGGAACATTGAGACACTGTTGGTGGAATTGTGAATACATTCAACCTTTCTGGAGAGCAATTTGGAACCATGCTCAAAAAGTTATCAAACTGTGCATACCTTTTGACACAGCAGTGTTAGTATGGCTTATATTCCAAAGAGATTTTAAAGAAGGGAAAGGGACCTGCATGTGCAAGAATATTTGTGGCAGCCCTCTTTGTAGTGGCCAGAAACTGGAAACAGAATAGATGCCCATCAATTGGAGAATGGCTGAATAAATTGTGGTATATGAATATTATGGAATATTATTGTTCTGTAAGAAATGATCAGCAGGATGATTTCAAAAAGGCCTGGAGAGACTTATATGAACGGAGGCTGAGCGAAATGGGCAGGACCAAGAGATCATTATATACTTCAACAGCAATATATATGATGATCAATTCTGATGGACATGTCCCTCTTCAACAATGAGTTGAACCAAATCAGCTCTGATAGAGAAGCAATGAATTGAAACAGCTACACTCAGCAAAAGAACTCTGAGAGATGACTATGAACCAGTACATAGAATTCCCAATCCCTCTTCCTTTGTCCACCTGCATTTTTGATTTCCTTCACAGGCTAATGATACACTAATTCTTTTTCTTTTTCTTTTTTATTAATTTTTATAATTATAACATTTTCTTTGACAGTATATATGCATAGGTAATTTTTTTTTTACATTATCCCTTGTACTCCGTTCTGTTCCGAATTTTTCGCCTCCTTCCCTCCACCCCCTCCCCTAGATGGCAGGCATTCCCATCCATGTTAAACATCTTATAGTATATGCTAGGTACAATATATATGTGCAGAACCGAATTTTGTTGTTGTTGCAAAGGAAGGATTGTATTCGCAAGGTAAAAATAATCTGGGAAGAGAAACAAAACAAAACAAAACAAAACAAAAATGCTCACAGTTTACACTCATTTCCCAGTGTTCCTTTTCTGGATGTAGCTGATTCTGTCCATCATGGGTCAATTAGAATTGGATTAGCTCTTCTCTATGTTGAAGATATCCACTTCCATCAGAATACATCCTCATACAGTATCATTGTTGAAGTGTATAATGATCTCCTACTTCTGCTCATTTCACTCAGCATCAGTTAATGTAAGCCTCTCCAAGCCTCTCTGTGTTCCTCCTGTTGGTCATTTCTTACAGAACAATAATATTCCATAACATTCATACAACATAATTTACACAACCATTCTCCAATTGATGGACATCCATTCATTTTCCAGTTTCTAGCCACTATGAAAAGGGCTGCAACAAATATTGTGGCACATACAGGTCCCTTTCCCGTCTTTAGTATTTACTTGGGATATAAGCCCAGTAGTAGTACGGATGGGTCAAAGGGTATGCACATTTTGATAACTTTTTGGACATAATTCCAGATTGCTCTCCAGAATGGTTGGATTCTTTCAAAACTCCATCAACAATGCATCAGTGTCCCAGTTTCCCCACAGCCTCTCCAGCATTCATCGTTATTTGTTCCTGTCATCTTAGCCAATCTGACAGGTGTGTAGTGGTATCTCAGAGTTGTCTTAATTTGCATTTCTCTGATGAATAATGATTTGGAACACTCTTTCATATGAGTGGAAATAGTTTTAATTTCATCATCTGAAAAGTGTCTGTTCATATCCTTTGACCATTTATCAATTGGAGAATGGCTTGATTTCTTATAGATTAAAATAAATTCTCTGTATATTTTGGAGATGAGGGCTTTATCAGAACTTTAACTGTAAAACTGTTTTCCCAATTTGTTACTTCCCTTCTAATCTTGTTTGCATTAGTTTTGTTTGTGCAGAAATTTTTTAATTTGGTGTAATCAAAATTTTCTGTTTTGTGATCAATAATGGTCTCTAGTTCTCCCTTGGATACAAAATCTTTTCTCCTCCATAAGTCTGAGAGGTAAACCATCCCATGTTCCTCCAATTTATTTATGATTTCATTCTTTATGCCTAAATCTTGGACCCATTTTGATCTTATCTTAGTATGTGGTATTAACTGTGGGTCCATGCCTAGTTTCTGCCATACTAATTTCCACTTTTCCCAGCAGTTTTTGTCAAATAATGAATTTTTATCCCAAATTTTGGGATCTTTGGGTTTGTCAAACACTAGATTGCTATTTTTATTCACTATCTTGCCCTGTGAACCTAACCTATACCACTGATCAACTAGTCTATTTCTTAGCCAATACCAAATGGTTTTGGTGACTGTTGCTTTATAATATAGTTCTAGATCAGGTACAGCTGGACCACCTTCATTTAATTTTTTTTCATTACTTCCCTTGAAATTCTCGACCTTTTGTTGTTCCATATGAATTCTGTTGTTATTTTTTCTACGTCTTTAAAATAGTTTCTTGGGAGTCGGATTGGTATAGCACTAAATAAATAGATTAGTTTAGGGAGTATTGTCATCTTAATTATATTCGCTCGGCCTATCCAAGAGCACTCAATGTCTTTCCAATTATTTAAATCTGACTTTATTTTTGTGGCAAGTGTTTTGTAATTTTGCTCATATAATTCCTGACTCTCCTTTGGTAGATATCTTCCCAAATATTTTATACTATTGACCTTTATTTTGAATGGAATTTCTCTTTGTATCGCTTGCTGTTGGATTGTGTTGGTAATGTATAAAATGCTGAGGATTTATGTGGATTTATTTTGTATACTGCAACTTTGTTAAAATTCTGAATTATTTCTAATAGCTTTTTATCAGAGTCTTTGAGATTCTCTAAGTATACCATCATGTCATCTGCAAAGAGTGATAATTTGATTTCCTAATTTCCTACTCTAATTCCTTGAATCTCTTTCTCGGCACTTATTGCCGAGGCTAGAGTTTCTAGTGCTATATTGAATAGTAATGGTGATAGTGGGCAACCTTGTTTCACTCCTGATCTTACAGGGAAAGATTCCAGTTTATCGCCATTACATATGATATTTACTGAAGGTTTTAAATATGTGCTCGTTATTATTTTAAGGAACAGTCCATTTATTCCTATACTCTCAAGTGTTTTTAGTAGGAATGGATGTTGGGTTTTATCAAATGCTTTTTCTGCATCTATTGAGATGAACATATGGTTTTTATTAATTTGATTATTAATATGGCCAATTATACTAATAGTTTTCCTAATATTAAACCAGCTTTGCATTCCTGGTAAAAATCCCACCTGATCATAGTGTATTATCCTGGGGATGATTTTCTGAAGTCTTTTTGCTAATATCTTATTTAAGATTTTAGCATCAATATTCATTAAGGAAATTGGTCTATAGTTTTCTTTCTCAGTTTTCAATTTACCTGGTTTAGGTATCAGTACCATGTCTGTGTCATAAAGGGAATTTTGTAGGACTCCTTCCATCCCTATTTTTTCAAATAGTTCATATAGCATTGGAGTTAGTTGTTCTTTAAATGTTTGGTAGAATTCACATGTAAATCCATCTGGTCCTGGGGATTTTTTCTTAGGGAGTTGGTTAATAGGTTGTTTTATTTCTTTTTCTGAAATGGGACCATTTAGACTACTTACTTCTTCCTCTGTTAATCTGGGCAAGTTATATTTTTGAAGGTATTCTTCCATTTCATTTAAGTTATCAAATTTATTGGCATAAAGTTGAGAAAAATACCTCCTAACTATCGTTCTAATTTCCTCTTCATTAGTGGTGAGTTCTCCCTTTTCATTTTTAAGAATAACAATTTGCTTTTTCTCTTTCCTTTTTTTTAATCAGGTTAATTAAGGGTTTGTCTATTTTGTTGGTTTTTTCATAGAACCAACTCTAAGTTTTATTAATTAATTCAATAGTTTTTTTACTTTCAATTTTAATAATTTCACCTTTTATTTTTTGAATTTCACATTTTGTGTTTGTCTGGGGATTTTTAATTTGTTCCTTTTCTAGCAATTTTAGTTGTAAGTCCAATCCGTTGAGCCTTTCTTTCTCTATTTTAAGCAAGCAGGCCTACAGAGATATAAAACTTCCCCTTATTACTGCTTTGGCTGTATTCCACACATTTTGGTATGATGTCTCATTATTGTCATTTTCTTGGGTGAAGTTATTAATTATGTCTATGATTTGCTGTTTTACCCAATCATTCTTTAGTATAAGATTATTTAATTTCCAATTATTTTTTGGTCAATTTTCCCCTGTTTTTTTATTAAATGTAATTTTGATTGCATTGTGGTCTGAAAAGGATGCATTTATTGTTTCTGCCTTACTGAATTTGATTTTGAGGTTTTTATGTCCTAGTATATGGTCAATTTTTGTATAGGTACTATGAATTGCTGAGAAGAAAGTATACTCCTTTCTGTCTCCATTTAGCTTTTGCCAAAGATCTATCATATCAAACTTTCCTAGTATTCTGTTTACCTCTTTGGTTTCTTTCTTATTTATTTTGTGGTTTGATTTATCTAATTTTGAGAGTGCAAGGTTGAGATCTCCCACTATTACAGTTTTGCTGTCTATTTCTTTTTGCAGCTCTCTTAATTTCTCTTTTAAGAATTTGGATGCTGCACCACTTGGTGCATATATGTTTACTATTGATACTACTTCATTATTGATGCTACCCTTTAGTAGGATATAATGCAGTTCCTTATGTCTTTTAATTAGATCAATTTTTGTTTTTGCTTGATCTGAGATGAGGATGGCTACCCCTGCTTTTTTGGCTTTGCCTGAAGCATAGTAGATTCTGCTCCACCCTTTTACTTTTGGTTTGAATGTATCACTCTGTTTCAGGTGTGTTTCCTGTAAACTACATATAGTAGGATTCTGACTTTTAATCCAGTCTGCAAACTACTTCCTCTTTATGAGGCAGTTTGCCCCATTCACATTTATGGTTAGAATGACTAATTCTATATTGCTTGCCATCCTATTAACCTCTGCTTATACTTTTCACCTTTTGTTCCCTCTTAGCTCCCTACCCAGTATTAAACTGGTGAACACCACTTGCTTTTCACAGCCTTCCCTTTTTAGTATCCCTCCCCCATCTTAAAGTTCCTCCCCTTATTTTACCCCTTTTCCTCACAATTTCTGTATTCCCTTCCCCTTAGCTTACTCCTTCCCTCTCACTTTTCAATGAAGTGGAAGAAGTTTCACCATAAATCTAATATGTCTATTGATACACACTAAGTTTATCTCCCTCCTTTCTTTCTCTCAGATATAATAGGTTACTTTTGCCTCTTCATGAGATGTAGTACCACCACTTTACACTATTTTATGTATAATTTCCTTTCCACCTCTAGTTTCTAGGACAAATTATTCATATGTTCTTTACATATTTTATGGCAGAAGTATAGTTCTCAAGATTTCTTTTTACCTTTTTAGAAATCTCTTGAGTTCTGTATTTAAAAATCAAACATTTTATATATGTCTGGTTTTTTCATCAAGAATAGATGGAATTCATTGATTTTGTCAAATGTCCATCTTCTTCCCTTGAAAACGATGCTCGACAATATGGCGGCGGTGGTGGTGGTGGCTGGGCCCGGGGAGAGCAGAGCCGGACGTGGAGCCGTTCACTCTCCCTAGCGTCTGCTGTATGGGCTGCAGGGACCGAGGGGGGATGTTCAGCTGGCCGGCCAGCAGCAAAAACTTTGAAGCCTAGGCGGTGGCAGCAGCGGCGCTTGGATTCTAAATGGCTTCTAAGAAGTCGGGTTCAGATTTTCTTTTCTTTTCTTTTTTTTTTTTTATTCATTTTTCCAAATTATCCCCTCCCTCCCTCCACTACCTCCTCCCAATGGAAGGTAATCCCATACATTTTACATGTGTTACAATATAACCTAGATACAATATATGTGTGTAAATACCATTTTCTTCTTGCACATTAATTATTAGCTTCTGAAGGTATAAGTAACCTGGGTAAATAGACAGTAGTGCTAACAATTTACATTCGCTTCCCAGTGTTCCTACTCTGGGTAGAATTATTTCTGTCCATCATTGTTCAACTGGAAGTGAGTTGCATCTTCTTTATGTTGACGATTTCCACTTCCATCAGAATACATCCTCATACAGTATTGTTGTTGAAGTGTATAGTGATCTTCTGGTTCTGCTCATTTCACTCAGCAACAGTTGATTTAAGTCTCTCCAAGCCTCTCTGTATTCCTCCTGCTGGTCATTTCTTACAGAACAATAGTATCGCATAACCTTCATATACCACAATTTACCCAACCAATCTCCAATTGATGGACATCCATTCAACTTCCAGTTTCTAGCTACAACAAAAAGAGCTGCCACAAACACTTTGGCACATACAGGTCCCTTTCCACTCTTTAGTATTTCTTTGGGATATAATCCCAATAACAGCAATGCTGGGTCAAAGGGTATGCACAGTTTGACAACTTTTTGGGCATAGTTCCAAATTGCTCTCCAGAGTGGCTGGATTCTTTCACAACTCCACCAACAATGTATCAGTGTCCCAGTTTTCCCACATCCCCTCCAACATTCATCATTATTTGTTCCTGTCATCTTAGCCAATCTGACAGGTGTATGGTGGTATCTCACAGTTGTCTTAATTTGCATTTCTCTGATCGGTAGTGATTTGGAACACTCTTTCATATGAGTGGAAATAGTTTCAATTTCATCATCTGAGAATTGTCTGTTCATATCACTTGACCATTTATCAATTGGGGAATGGTTTGATTTCTTATAAATTAGGGTCAGTTCTCCATATATTTTGGAAATGAGACCTTTGTCAGAACCTTTCCTTTTAAAAATATTTTCCCAAATTTTTATTCCCTTCTAATCTTTTTTGCATTAGTATTGTTTGTACAGAAACTTTTTAGTTTGATGTAATCAAAATCTTCTATTTTGTTATCAATAATGATCTCTAATTCTCCTCTGCTCATAAATTCCTTCCTCCTCCACAGGTCTGAGAGGTAGACTATTCTCTGTTCCTCTAATCTATTTATGATCTCATTCTTTATGCCTAAATCATGGACCCATTTTGATCTTATCTTGGTATATGGTGTTAAGTGTGGATCCATATCTAATTTCTGCCATACTAATTTCCAGTTTTCCCAACAGTTTCTTCCGAATGATGAATTTTTGTCCCTAATGTTGGTATCTTTGGGTTTGTCATAAATTAGATTGCTATAGATGTACCCTTTTTTGTCCTTTGTATCTGATCTGTTCCACTGATCTACGGTTCTATTTCTTAGCCAATACCAAATGGTTTTGGTGACTGCTGCTATATAATACAGCTTTAGATCAGGTACACTTAGACCACCTTCTTCTGACTTTTTTTTCATTAGTTCCATTGCAATTCTCAACTTTATTCTTCCATATGAATTTTGTTGTTATTTTTTCTAGGTCATTAAAATAGTTTCTTGGGAGTCTGATTGGTATAGCACTAAATAAATAGATTTGTTTGGGGAGTATTGTCATCTTTATTATATTCTCTCGGCCTATCCAAGAGCACTGAATGTCTTTCCAATTATTTAAATCTGACTTTCTTTTTGTGGCAAGTGTTTTTTAATTTTGCTCATATGATTCCTGACTGTTCTTTGGTAGATGGATTCCCAAATACTTTATACTCTCAACATTTGTTTGGAATTTAATTTCTCTTTGTATCTCTTGTTGATGCATTTTGTTGGTGATATATAAGAATGCTGAGGATTTATGTGGATTTATTTTGTATCCTGCCACTTTGCTGAAATTCTGAATTATTTCTAATAGCTTTTTAGCAGAGTTTTTGGGGTTCTCTAAGTACAACATCATGTCATCTGCAAAGAGTGATAGTGTGATTTCCTCATTTCCTACTCTAATTCCTTGAATCTCTTTCTCGGCTCTTATTGCCGAGGCTAGCGTTTCTAGTACTATATTGAATAGTAATGGTGATAGTGGGCAACCTTGTTTCACTCCTGATCTTACTGGGAAAAGTTGCAGTTTATTTCTATTGCATATTATGCTTACTGAAGGTATTAAATATATGATCCTGATTATTCTAATGAATAGTCCATTTATTCCTCTACTCTCGAGAGTTTTTAGTAGGAATGGATGTTGGATTTTGTCAAATGCTTTTTCTGCATCTATTGAGATGATCATATGGTTTTTATTAATTTGATTATTAATATGGTCAATTACACTAATAGTTTTCCTAATATTAAACCAGCCCTGCATTCCTTGTATGAATCCTACTTGATCATAGTGTATTATCCTGGGGATGATTTTCTGAAGTCTTTTTGCTAATATCTTATTTAAGATTTTAGCATCAATATTCATTAAGGAAATTGGTCTATAATTTTCTTTCTCAGTTTTCAATCGACCTGATTTAGGTATCAGTACCATGTCTGTGTCATAAAAGGAGTTTGGTAGGACTCCTTCATCCCCTATTTTTTTCAAATAGTTTATAAAGCATTGGGGCTAATTGTTCTTTAAATGTTTGATAGAATTCACATGTGAATCCATCTGGCCCTGGGGAATTTTTTCCTGGGGAGTTGATTAATAGCTTGTTCTATTTCTTTTTCTGAAATGGGACTATTTAAGCAATTTATTTCCTCCTCTGTTAATCTTCGAAACATATGGAATTCTTCTATGTCATTGAATGACCATCTTCTTCCATGGAAAAAGATGCTAAACATAGCTGGGTAGTTTATTCTTGTTTGCAATCCTTGATCTTTTGCCTTTTGGAATATCAGGTTCCAGTCCCTTCTATCTTTTAATGTGGAGGCAGCCAGATCTTGTGTGACCCTTAATGTGGGACCAGATCTTGTGTGACCCTTAATGTGGGACCTTGGTATTTAAATTGTTTTTTTTTAGCTGCTTGCAAGATTTTCTCCTTTGTGTGGTAATTCTGCAGCTTAGCCACAATATTCTGTGGTGTTCTTTTTTTAGGGTCTATTTCAGAAGGAGTTCGATGAATTCTTTCCACATCTACTTTCCCCTCTGTTTCTATTATCTCTGGACAGTTCTCTTTGATACTTTTCTGTAAAATAGAATCTAGGCTCTTTTTTTGGTCATAGTTTTTGGGAAGTCCAATAATCCTCAGATTATCTCTCCTAGATCTATTTTCCAGGTCTATAGATTTTCCCAGTAAGTATTTGACGTTATTCTCCAGCTTTTCTTTTTTTGTTTTTTTTGTTTTTTTTTTTTTTTTTTTGTTTTATTTGACTGATTCTTGGGTTCTCAATGAATCATTCATTTCTATTTGTTCCATCCTGACTTTTAAGGAGTTATTTTCTTCATTCACAGTTTCTAGATCTTTTTGTAAATGCCCAATTTCATTTTTAAATGAGTTATTTTGCTCTATTGAATTTTTTTCCATTTCCCTAATTTTTTTTTGAGAATTATTTTCTTTTTAAATTCAGAAATCCTATTTTCTTGGGCCTTTTTTATCTTCTCCAATTCAGAAATCCTACTTTCCTGTGATTTTTTTACCTTTTCTAATTCACTAATTTTGTTTCCCTGCATCTCCTGTGAATTCTTTATTTTTTCCAACTCCAATTTCATAGCTTCTCTTTCCTTTCCCCATTTTTCTTCAAACTCTCTTAACTTTTTAATAGTCTCTTCAAGGAGAGAGTTATGTGTTTGGGGGCAGAAATCGTTCCCCTTTAGATTGTTATCTGCTGACTCTCTGCTGTTAACTACCTCGGGTTTGGATACCCGCTCTTTCTCTGTGTAGAAGGAATCTATGGTTTTTCTGGGCTTTTTGCTCATACTTGAAAAATCTTTTGGGGTCTGTCCCTGGGGTAGGAAATTATTTGTTTATTTCATTACCAGCTTCCTCCCAGACTGGATGGATGCAGCGGCCCCTGTGCCTGAGCTAAGAGAGGGCTCTGGGAGAGAGTTCCCCTCCCCCTCCCTGGAAGTGCCTCAGAGGTGATCAGCACTGCTGTGCTTTGACGGCGCTGTGTTTTAGCGGCTTCCCTGAGGTTGAGACTGAACAGTAAAGGTGACTCAAAGCCTAGCCTATGTGTCCTGGTGGGGCGTGGATGTCTGCAGCAGGTGAAGTGAGAAGCCCCTGCGCTCAAACTGGAAGTGTCTGCCAGGAAACCCGGTCCTTAGTTCAAAGGTTCTGCTTCTCTGGGACTTCCATTCCACAGCCTTCAGCCAGCCAAGCCAGGCACTATGAGTTACCACCCCGCCCACTTTTCAATCTCTTAACTACCCCGAGGCAAAAGCCTGGATTGCCTATGTTGGCCACACCCCTGGTGCCGAGATCTGCTGAGTTCCCCCTGGGATCCTGGAAGATCCAATCTAGTTTTAAATTTTAAAGTGGCTTATATTTCTCCTCTGAAATGCTGTTTTATAAGCAGAGAAGAGCTAACAGCCTGTGCCAGATTCTTTTATCTCAGTGGATTCTCTGATCCCAGAGCCCTCCCCAGCGAGACTGGCGCAGTGTGCCACTACCCCACCATCTGCACTGGCCTCTCTTCTTCCTCCCCTGGGAGCTGACCTTTCCTGCTGAAACTCCAGATTCTCTTCAGCTGGTAAGTCGTGCTTCCAGTCCCTGTGGATTCTATCAGTCCAACGCTATTTCTGAGGCTGATTAAATCTAGTTGGTTGTAAGGGAAGAAAGGAGCTTACACAGTGGCGTGTATCTTCTCCGCCATCTTGGCTCTGCCGGGTTCAGATTTTCATGGGACTTTCAGTTACCTTGATGATGTCCCGTTTAAGATAGGAGACAAATTCAAAACACCAGCTAAAGTTAGCCTGCCTATTGGATTCTCCTTGCCTGATTGTTTACAAGCTGTCAGGGAAATACAAACAGTAAGCTTACCCTGCCTGGAACAAGAGGGAAACAGCAGTGCAACTTATCCTCATTAAAGGGAAAGCACCTCAGAACCATGTCCCTTGATGATCGTGGTATGACTTTTCCTTGGAAAACAAACAAACAAACAAACAAACAAACAAAAAAACAATTGAGTGGGCAGAAGATATTAAGAAAATCCAGGAAGCTCAATGGGAAGCTGAGAGAAAGGCTGAAGAAACAGAAGCCAAAGTGAATTCCAAGAGTGGCCCAGAGGGTGACAGCAAAATGGGCTTCTCAAAGACACACTGTCCAACCACAATGCCACCTCCCATTAACCCCATCCTTGTCAGCTTACAGCACAACAATATTCCTACCCCAACCCGTGTCAGCAGCAGTTCCATAAAACAAAGGTTCTCAGCTCAGCCCACCCCACATGAAAGCAGACTTCAACCCTGCTGACTTTTAATGTGAAGAAGACCCATTTGATAACATGGAATTAAAAACTATTGATGAGAAAGAAGAACTGAGAACCATTCTCATTGGTACAACTGGGCCTATTGTGGCTCAGATCTTAGACAATAATTTACCCAAAGGAGGGTCTGGGTCTGTATTGCAGGACCAGGAAGTCTTGGCATCCCTGGAAAGGGCTGCATTGGATTTCAAGCCCCTTCACAAACCCAATGGCTTTATCACTTTACCACAATTAGGTAATTGTGAAAAGATGTCACTGTCTTCCAAAATGTCCTTCCTGCCTATCACTGCTGTGAGCAATATCAAGTCTCTTTCCTTCCCCAAACTTGATTCGGATGACAGTCAGCAGAAGACAGCAAAACTTGCAAGCACTTTTCACAGCACCACCTGCCTCCGCAATGGCACTTTCTTGAATTCTTTAAAGCCCTGCTCCCAGAGGAATTCTAGTGAAATCAATGAATACCTTGGGCTGGGACTTTCAGCTTTAAATTTGGACAGTGGCAAGGAGACACCAGCACTCTCCCCCTCATCCCAGCTGCCTTCCTTGTCTGTTTTGTCAGTATGTACAGAAGAGTCGTCATCTCCAAACACAGTGCTGACGGTCACCCCTCACAATGTCAGGTCATTGCAAGTGCCCAACACCCCAAGCTGTCCACAGGGTTCAAGTACAGCAACCTATTCGGACCTGCAAGCACTGTCCCCCAGTGAACGGCAATGTGTGGAGACAGTGGTCAACATGGGCTACTCATATGATTGTGTCTTGAAAGGCATGAAGAAGAAAGGAGAAAATATAGAGCAGGTTCTTGACTATTTATTTGCACATGGACAGCTCTGTGAAAAGGGCTTTGATCCCATTCTGGTAGAAGAAGCTGTGGAAATGTACCAGTGTTCAGAGGAAAAGACAACAGAATTTCTTCACTTAATGAGCAAATTTAAGGAAATGGGCTTTGAACTGAAAGTCATTAAGGAAGTTTTATTATTACACAACAACGACCAGGACAATGCATTGGAAGACCTCATGGCTCGGGCAGGAGCCAGCTGAGAACAGGCCCCCCAGCCCACCTGCACCCTGCCACGGAGCATTTCTCCCTTTGGGAGGCCCCAAGTATTCCCATCAGAACCTGGAGGCCCCCTCCCCTCCAGTGGCTTCACGCTCTCCTAAAGGAAGAGGAGAAAACGTTGTTTTGGGTTTGCTGTGTTTTGGGTTGGAGGGGGAAGAGACTGGAAGAGTACTTCTGTGCCTTTTAGAGACTTATTAACACACATTGATCTGTATGAGAGTCTGATCCCTGTGGAAATGGGCCCCCACTCTACCCATCTAATTAATTTTATTTGTATTTTGAGAAGTGCCCTTGCCAGCTTGGCCCTGATTTTTCTGGGGGACTGTATGTACATATATTAAAGACCAAACTTTGTTGGTGTGTTCACCCTTGCCATGAACAGGAAATAAATACAGGGGTGTTCTGGAATTCCCTCTGAGACTCTGAGGTAGTCAGTGCTGCTCTGAATGTCATGTGTTTGAACAAAACAGTCTTAACTGTTAGTTAGACTGGCAGAACTAAATCCATATCTATCTAGCAATGGAAAGGGTTTTTAGGATGTTTTATTTTACTTTTTTTTTTCCTTCTTAAAAATGAACTCCATGTTAGATTCTAACTTAGTGTAACACTGGTTCCTAAACTTTTTTAAAAAGTCATGAAGAGAGGTGGAGCCAAGATGGCGGAGAAGAAACACACAACTCTGTGAACGTCCTTACTCCTTCACAACCAATTAGATAAATCAGCCTCAGAAATAGCGCTGGACTGATAGATACCACAAGGACTGGAAGCACGACTTACCAGCTGAAGAGAATCTGGAGTTTCAACAGAAAAGGTCAGTTCCCAGGGGAGAAAGAAGAGAGGCCAGCACAGACTGTTGGGTGCTAGCATACTGCGCTGATTGCTCTGGGAGGGGCTCTGGGATTAGAGAAGCCACTGAGATAAAGGAATCTGGCACAGGCTGTTAGCTCTTCTCTGCTTATAATATAGCAGTACAGAAGAGAAATCTAAACTACTTTAAAAATTCAAAGATAGATTAGATTTTCCCGGATCCTGGGGGTGACTCAGCAGATCTCGGCACTGGGGGGTGTGGCCCCTAGCTCCCACCTGAGACTAGTTAAGAAATTGAGAAGTGGGAGGATACGGCCCAAGGCAACACACAGTGCCTAGCTCAGCTGGAGGGTGTGGAACTCAGCTCCAGAAGTCCCAGAGAAGCAGAACCTTTGAACTAGGGACCACGGTTTCTGGCAGACTCTTCCAGTTTGATCACAGGGGCTTTTCACGTCACCTGCTGCAGACATCCACGCCCCACCAGGACACATAGGCTGGGCTTTGTGCCATCTTTACTGTTCAATCTCAAACCTCAAGGAAGCCCCTAGAACACAACGCCCTCAAGGCACAGCAGTGCTAGTCACCTCTGAGGCACTTCCAGGGAGGGGGTGGGGAACTCTCTCCCAGAGCTCTCTCTTAGCTCAGGCCCAAGAACCGCTGCATCCATCTGGTCTGGGAGGAAGCTGGTAAATAAATAAATAAATGAATAAATAAATAAATAAATAAATAAATGATTTCCTACCCCAAGGACAGACCCCAAAAGATTTTTCAAGTATGAGCAAAAAGCCCAGAAAAACCATAGATTCCTTCTACACAGAGAAAGAGCGGGTATCCAACCCCGAGGAAGTTAACAGCAGAGAGTCAGCAGATAACAACCAAAGGGGAATGATTCCTGCCCCCCCATCACATAACTCTCTCCTAGAAGAGACTATTAAAAAGTTAAGAGAGTTTGAAGAAAAATGGGGAAAGGAAAGGGAAGCTATGATAGAGAATAACAACGTCCTGAAATTGGAATTGGAAAAAATAAAGAATTCACAGGAGATGCAGGGAAACAAAATTTGTGAATTAGAAAAGGTTAAAAAATCACAGGAAAGTAGGATTTCTGAATTGGAAAAGATAAAAAAGTCTCAAGAAAATAGAATTACTGAATTGGAAAAAGAAAATAATTCTCAAAAAAAATTAGGGAAATGGAAAAAAAAATCAATAGAGCAAAATAATTCATTTAAAAATGAAATTGGGCATTTACAAAAAGAACTAAAAACTGTGAAAGAAGAAAATAACTCCTTAAAAGTCAGGATGGAACAAATAGAAATGAATGGTTTACAGAGAACCCAAGAATCAATCAAACAAAACAAAAAAAATGAGAAGCTGGAGAACAACATCAAATACTTACTGGGAAAATCTATAGACCTGGAAAATAGATCTAGGAGAGATAATCTGAGGATCATTGGACTTCCCGAAAACTATGACCAAAAAAAAGAGCCTAGATTCTATTTTACAGGAAAGTATCAAAGAGAACTGTCCAGAGATAATACAAACAGAATGGAAAGTAGATGTGGAAAGAATTCATCAAACTCCTTCTGAAATAGACCTTAAAAAAAGAACACCACGGAATATTGTGGCTAAGCTGCAGAATTACCACACAAAGGAGAAAATCTTGCAAGCAGCTAGAAAAAAACAATTTAAATACCAAGGTGCCACAATAAGGGTCACTTCAGATCTTGCTGCCTCCACATTAAAAGATAGAAGGGCCTGGAACCTGATATTCCGTAAGGTAAAAGATCAAGGACTGCAACCAAGAATGAACTACCCAGCTAAGTTTAGCATCTTTTTCCATGGAAGAAGATGGTCATTCAATGAAATATAGGAATTCTATATGTTCCTAAGAAAAAAACCAGACTTAAACAAAAAATTTGATCTACATCCACAAGACTGAAGAGAAACAGAAAAAGGTACACAGAACCCTTGAGAACTGTAACTCTGTTGTGGGTATATAAAAAGTACTAATGGATAATTTGATTTTGCTGATATAAAAGAAAAAAAGGGGGGTGTAGTAAAGGGAAGGAGGTCGTTTCAGAAAAAGGGGAAGGAATGATAAAAAGAGGGAAACTACATACCAGGAAGAGGCATAGAAAATACACCATATCTGAGGGAATTTAGTGAGGGGGAGAATCATCAGAAGAGGCTATTATGCTTCAGGTAAAGCCAAAAAAGCAAGGGTAGCTATCCTTATCTCAGATCAAGCAAAAGCAGAAGTTGATCTAATTAAAAGAGATAAGGAAGGAAACTATATCCTGCTGAAAGATAGCATAAATAATGAAGCCATATCAATACTAAACATACATGCACCAAGTGGTATAGCATCCAACTTTCTAAAGGAAAAGTTAAGAGAGTTGCAAGAAGAAATAGACAGTAAAACTATAATAGTTGGAGTTCTCAACATTGCACTCTCAGATTTAGACAAATCAAACCACAAACCAAACAAGAAAGAAATTAAAAAAGTAAATAGAACATTAGAAAAACTAGAAGATGAAATTAGAGAAATAATAAGGAGTTACTTTGCCCAACTTTATGCCAATAAATTTGACAATTTAAGTGAAATGGATGACTTCCTCCAAAAAAATAGGCTCCCTAGATTAACAGAGGAGGAGATAAATTGCTTAAATAGTCCCATTTCAGAAAAAGAAATAGAACAAGCTATTAATCAGCTCCCCAGGAAAAAATCCCCAGGTCTAGATGGATTTACATGTGAATACTACCAAACATTTAAAGAACAATTAGTCCCAATGTTATATAAATTATTTGAAAAAATAGAGGATGAAGGAGTCCTACCAAACTCCTTTTATGACACAGACATGGTACTGATACCTAAACCAGGTCGATCGAAAACTGAGAAAGAAAATTATAGACCAATTTCCTTAATGAATATTGATGGTAAAATCTTAAATAAGATATTAGCAAAAAGACTTCAGAAAATCATCTCCAGGTTAATACACTATGATCAAGTAGGATTTATTCCAGGAATGCAGGGCTGGTTTAATATTAGGAAAACTATTAATATAATTGACCATATTAATAATCAAATTAATAAGAACCATATGATCATTTCAATAGATGCAGAAAAAGCATTTGACAAAATCCAACATCCATTCCTACTAAAAACTCTTGAGAGTATAGGAATAAATGGACTATTCCTTAGAATAATCAGGAGCATATATTTAAGACCTTCAGTAAGCATAATATGCAATAGAAATAAACTGCAACCTTTCCCAGTAAGATCAGGAGTGAAACAAGGTTGCCCTCTATCACCATTATTATTCAATATAGTACTAGAAACGCTAGCCTCAGCAATAAGAGCTGAGAAAGAGATTCAAGGAATTAGAGTAGGAAATGAGGAAATCAAACTATTACTTTTTGCAGATGACATGATGGTATACTTAGAGAACCCCAAAGACTCTGCTAAAAAGCTACTAGAAATAATTCAAAATTTCAGCAAAGTGGCAGGATACAAAATACATCCACATAAATCCTCAGCATTCTTATATATCACTAACAAAATGCAACAGCAAGAGATACAAAGAAAAATTCCATTCCAAACAAATTTTGAGAGTATAAAGTATTTGGGAATCCATCTACCAAAGAATAGTCAGGAATTATATGAGAAAAATTACAAAACACTTGCCACAAAAATAAAGTCAGATTTAAATAATTGGAAAGACATCCAGTGCTCTTGGATAGGCCAAGCGAATATAATAAAGATGACAATACTCCCCAAACTAATCTATTTAGTTGCAATACCAACCAGACTCCCAAGAAACTATTTCAATGACCTAGAAAAAATAACAACAAAATTCATATGGAAGAATAAAAGGTCGAGAATTACAAGGGAAATAATGAAAAAAAGAGGGAGGTGGTCTAAGTGTACCTGATCTAAAGCTGTATTATATAGCAGCAGTCACCAAAACCATTTGGTATTGGCTAAGAAATAGAACCGTAGATCAATGGAACAGATTAGATACAAAGGACAAAAAAGGGTACATCTATAGCAATCTAATCTTTGACAAACCCAAAGATACCAACATTAGGGATAAAAATTCATTATTTGGAAAAAACTCTTGGGAAAACTGGAAATTAATATGGCAGAAATTAGATATGGATCCACACTTAACACCATATACCAAGATAAGATCAAAATGGGTCCATGATTTAGGAATGAGATCATAAATAGATTAGAGGAACAGAGGATAGTCTACCTCTCAGACTTGTGGAGGAGGAAGGAATTTATGACCAGAGGAGAACTAGAGACCATTATTGATCACAAAATAGAAGATTTTGATTACATCAAACTAAAAAGTTTCTGTACAAACAATAATAATGCAAACAAGATTAGAAGGGAAGTAACAAATTGGGAAAATATTTTTAAAAGCAAAGGTTCTGAC
The DNA here is from genome assembly GCF_048593235.1 of Sminthopsis crassicaudata. NCBI lineage: Eukaryota > Metazoa > Chordata > Mammalia > Dasyuromorphia > Dasyuridae > Sminthopsis > Sminthopsis crassicaudata. The sequence goes on from NC_133621.1 coordinate 259,970,918, forward strand.
AAAGGTCTCATTTCCAAAATATATAGAGAACTGACCCTAATTTATAAGAAACCGAACCATTCTCCAATTGATAAATGGTCAAAGTATATGAACAGACAATTCTCAGATGAAGAAATTGAAACTATATCCACTCATATGAAAGAGTGTTCCCAATCACTACTGATCAGAGAAATGCAGATTAAGACAACTGTGAGATACCACTACACACCTGTCAGATTGGCTAAGATGACAGGAACAAATAATGATGAATGTTGAAGGGGATGTGGGAAAACTGGGACACTAATACATTGCTGATGGAGTTGTGAAAGTATCCAGCCATTCTGGAGAGCAATTTGGAACCATGCCCAAAAAGTTATCAAACTGTGCATACCCTTTGACCCAGCAGTGCTACTACTGGGCTTATATCCCAAAAAAATACTAAAGAGTGGAAAGGGACCTGTATGTGACAAAATGTTTGTGGCAGCTCTTTTTGTTGTAGCTAGAAACTGCAAGATGAATGGATGTCCATCATTTGGAGAATGGTTGGGTCAATTATGGTATATGAAGGGTATAGAATATTATTGCTCTGTAAGAGATGACCAGCAGGAGGAATACAGAGAGGCTTGGAGAGACTTACATCAACTGATGCTGAGTGAAATGAGCAGAACCAGAAGATCACTGTACACTGCAACAACAATACTGTATGAGGATGTATTCTGATGGAAGTGGAAATCGTCAACATAAAGAAGAGCCAACTCACTCCCAGTTGATCAATGATGGATAGAGGTAGCTACACCCAGAGAAGAAACACTGGGAAGTGAATGTAAATTGTTAGCACTAATATCTGTCTGCCCAGGTTACATGTACCTTCGGCATCTAATGCTTATTGTGCAACAAGAAAATGGTATTTACACACATGTATTGTATCTAGGTTATATTGTAACACATGTAAAATGTATGGGATTGCCTGTCATCGGGGGGAGGCAGTGGAGGGAGGGGGGATAATTTGGAAAAATGAATACAAGGGATAATATTATTAAAAAAAAAAGTCATGAAGAATGCTCTGTTCTGCCCCTGCCAGGCAGCCATTGAGCTTGCCCACACTCAGGTCTTGGCTAAATCCTGGACTTTATTGGAGCAGGGCATCTAACTCCAGCCTTTGACAACCTTCCTCTGGCTTTTCCCCCAATTCTAAGAAACTGTTCAATTGACACTTTAATATTCAGTGTTATATACCTCCAATTAAGTACATGGTACACCATTAAGGAGGTGTAATTTCCTTAATAAGGGTAGTTAGATTGTGTAATAATGCATAGAACACCAGCCCTGAAATCAAGAGGACCTGAGGTCAAATTTGGCCTCAGATATTGACCTGGCTTTGTGACCTTGGGCAAGTCACTTAAGCCCAATTGTTTTAGCAAAAACAAACAAATAAATGAATTCCCTTAATCATTACACAAGAATAAAAGCTATAAAAAATTAACCACATAGCAAAATGAGGGATTGTACCAGGTCAAAAAAAAAAAAAGAAAGAGAAAGATCTTCATCAATAGAAATATGGGATTTCACTGAAGAACTTTCTCAAGAGTAGGCATATTTTATTTATTTATTTTTTTATTCATTTTTCCAAATTATCTCCTCCCTCCCTCCACTCCCTCCCTTCGATGACAGGCAATCCCATACATTTTACATATGTTACAATATAATCCAGATACAATATATGACTGTAAATCCCGTTTTCTTGTTGCACATTAAGTATTAGATTCCAAAGGTATAAGTAACCTGGGTAGATAGACAGTAGTGCTAACAATTCACATTCACTTCCCAGTGTTTCTTCTCTGAGTGTAGTTTTTTCTGTCCATCATTGATCACTTGGAAGTGAGTTGGATCTTCTTTATGTTGAAGACATCCACTTCCATCAGAATACATCTTCATACAATACTGAAGTGTACAGAGATCTTTTGGTTCTACTCATTTCACTCAGCATCAGTTGATGTAAGTCTCTCCAAGCCTCTCTGTACTCCTCCTGCTGGTCATTTCTTACAGAGAAATAATATTCCATAATCTTCATATGCCATAATTTACTCAACCATTCTCCAATTGATGGACATCCATTCATCTTCCAGTTTCTAGCCACTACAAAAAGAGCTGCCACAAACATTTTGGCACATACAGGTCCCTTTCCCCTCCTCAGTATTTCTTTGGGATATAAGCCCAATAGCAGCAATGCTGGATCAAAGGGTATGCACAGTTTGATAACTTTTTGGGTATAGTTCCAAATTGCTCTCCAGAATGGTTGGATTCTTTCACAACTCTACCAACAATATATTAGTGTTCCAGTTTTCCCACATTCCCTCCAAAATTCATCATTATTTGTTCCTGTCATCTTAGCCAATCTGACAGGTGTGTAGTGGTTTCTCAGAGTTGTCTTAATTTGCATTTCTCTGATCAGTAGTGATTTGGAACACTCTTTTATATGAATGGATATAGTTTCAATTTCTTCATCTGAGAATTGTCTGTTCATATCCTTTGACCATTTATTAATTGGAGAATGGTTTGATTTCTTATAAATTAGGGTCAGGTCTCTATATATTTTGAATATGAGACCTTTATCAGAACCTTTAACTGTAAAAATATTTTCCCAATTTGTTATTTCCATTCTAATCTTGTTTATATTATTATTTTTTGTACAGAAACTTTTTAGTTTGATGTAATCAAAATCTTCTATTTTGTGATCAATCATGATCTCTAGTTCTCTTCTGGTCATAAATTCCTTCCTCCTCCACAGATCTGAGCAGCACACTATTCTCTGTTCCTCTAATCTATTTATGATCTCATTCTTTATGCCTAAACCCATTTTTATCTTATCTTGGTATATGGTGTTAAGTGTGGATCCATATCTAATTTCTGGCATACTAATTTTAAGTTTTCCCAACAGTTTTTTTCAGAATAATGAATTTTTGTCCCTAATGTTGGTATCTTTGGGTTTGTCAAACACTAGATTGCTATAGATGTACCCTTTTTTGTCCTTTGTACCTAATCTTTTCCACCAATTGACTGGTCTATTTCTTATCAATACCGAATGGTTTTGGTGACTACTGCTATATAATATAGCTTTAGATCAGGTACACCTAGACCACCTTCATCTGACTTTTTTTTTCATTAGTTCCCTTGCAATTCTCGACTTTTTATTCTTTCATATGAATTTTGTTGTTATTTTTTCTAGGTCATTAAAATAGTTTCTTGGGAGTCTGATTGGTATAGTACAAAATAAATAGATTAGTTTGGGGAGTGTTGTTATCTTTATTATATTTTCTCAGCCTATCCAAGAGCAATGAATGTCTTTCCAATTATTCAAATCTGGCTTTATTTTTGTGGCAAGTGTTTTGTAATTTTGCTCATATAATTCCTGACTAGTCTTTGGTAGATGAATTCCCAAATATTTTATACTCTCAACATATGTTTGGAATGGAATTTCTCTTTGTATTGCTTGCTGTTGCATTTTGAACAACACATTTTTCAAACATTACAATATTATATGAATGTTAATTATTGTTATGTAATATTGATTTTTAATAATCATGTAATAATGGCTATCTTCGTTAGTATTACTTTGGTGATCTTGGATGAGCTATGTTACTTTCCTGGACTTATTTTTTCATCTGTGAATGAACACAGTGAACTAAATGAAAATGTGAGATTCTAAGACATTTAATTTTATTCATCATGCTTGTCCATTTCTTGAACATAATACAACTTTTGGATATTTTTTGGATTTAGAACTGGAAGGTCATTTAGCCTAGTTGCTACCTATCACATGAATCTCATTTACCTCAGGCTTCTCTTAGGAAGACTTTCATTGAATTGGAACTCTACCTACCCATAAATGCATGTGTTTTTTGAAGTTATAAATGTTTTCCCAGTAACTTTAAATAATTGGTTCTTGTACTATGCTTTCAAGGTATCTAGAACAATTTTAGTTTTTCTTAAATGTAGCAGTATTTCTAATATTGGATATATACATTATTTTTTTCCTGATTTTCTACTCTTTTAAGGACTAATTATTTCCCATCCCTTCAAATGGCCTTCACATCAAATACTTTTATATTCCCTTAACATCCTGGTCACCTTTCTCTATGCACTTTTCAGAGTGATGTTGATGCTAGTCACTTTAATTTCCAGAGTCATGAATACTATTGTGACAACTTGGACCACAAATTGTACCACAATTAATTATCTTAAAGTGGTAGGATAAAATGAGTAAGAGAGAACATATTCTTCTAAAAGTAGTGATATTTCCTGATCATGCCCTTGTCCATTCAATCATCCATATGGAAGCTTTCAGAAGATATGATCAAGGTATAAGCCTCATTAAGCTAATCCAGAATAATATCTTTTATAGGAAATTGAGTCCTTTATCTGAACACCAACTCAGCAAATAACTCTTCAACAATAAATGTTAAACAGTGATTGAGTACTTAGGTATTATATGACACCTAAGTATTATAAGGGAGGAGGGAGACATTGGTGATGGAGTTATGACAAAGATTGCTATCTTTCTGAAATGAAGAGAGATTTGGTTCAATTTGTTTTTATAAAAATAAATTCTTCAGCAATATCGCCTATTTGGTACTCTTGTGAATGCCCTTTCTAACCTCCTATTCAAAAATGGATACAATATTCCACAATTGTATAGCTTAAATAGTGTGGGTATTGTGCAAATAAAAATACTGTTGTTGCCCTCTCCAACAAGTTGACAATTAATTGAATTAAATAACAACCATTTATACTCAGATCTCATTAATTTTCTCTGTTTCTAATCTCTTTTATCCTCAACCTGCAATCTAACTTCAATGGAAGGTGGTACCTTCCATGAAATATATGTGTAATGTATATATTCATACATATATATATATATATATTATATAAGTCTGTATTTACCATGTTACAATGGTTTGATTTACTTGTAAATGGAGCATTTTTAGTGGAACACTTATATGGAATATCCCAGGGACCTATTGCTAGGCGAGGACATTATGTGTTTTTCTATCAAGTATGTGAAAGAAGCCTTTTTTTTTTCTTTGACTATGTTTCTGGTACAAGTTATGTCTTTCAAAACTATTAGAAAAGGATAGCATCTCTCTCTTTTTGGAAGCATACAAAGAGTAGAAGTTCTTTTCATCCAAAATATGGGTATCATAATGAGTTGGATTAGAAGGAAGACTACCTTTCTCTCCCTTGGCTGTGAGAAATGGTCCTGGATTCTATTTCATTGTATTTGTGCTTTATAGTTCTGGGAAAAGTTTAAGAAGTCTCTGGATGTAAACTCAAATCATGGAGACCAGGTAGGTATGATTACATGCTAAATGTTGCTGCTAGCTGAGCATGGAAACTGAGAAGTCACAGTGCTTGTCACTTGATCCCAAGGGTTTGGGGGGTTTGGCTTTGGATTTAGAATTTAAGAACTATGATATAGGAATAGAATTCAGATGTAAACATAGTCCTTCTTTTCTAGAAAATAAGTTGATATAAGTGGATGTTTTAGTATAAATGGGTATTATACTCCTATATGTTAAGGACAAGTGCTTGTCTATTTATCATTGCAATACCTTTGAAGAAAATATTGCTTTCTAAAAGGTAATCTAATAATTAGTTAAATACTTAAATCCATAAAGATAGGGAAACATAAATCTGAGGGGACTGAAGCAATTGATAGAAAGGAAATACTCCCTAAAGTCTTAAAAATACTTAAGAAAATTCAGAAAACGTGAAATGTAACATACTTAGCCTTCAGGCTGTGTTACAACTGCTTACATTATCTGTATGTGTATGTTTTTCTTTTGTTTCATATGTTCCTTGGAGAAAATATTTCTATTTTGCATACTCACTGCCAATTACAATGCCTGGCACAAAGTAAGTTCTTAATAAATCTTTGTTGGCTACATGATATCTTCATGAAAACTCATTTAATTATAATTTTTGTATCTTTAATTATTTTTCATTGTTTTTATTTTTAATGAAGATTTCAGCATTAAAGGGAATGGTGCTCAGAATGACCAGATCATGCTACTTATCTCACATAAGTGGTTATCAGGATTTTCCAGATTAAATATTCAAGGTATTAATTGACTAGAAATTTCTGACTACAATCTAAAAGCCTTTTTATTGTGACTCACTTTTCAGCCAAAATTTGATTTGTACCTGGCCCATTGTGTCATTGTTGCAGAGAAATGCCCAATTATGGGCTCACTAAGGTGAAAAACAAACTCTTCTTATTGCTCCAAAATATCATAGATGCTTTTATTTTACATATATAAATATAGAAAGAAAGATAGAGAGATATAGATATAGATAGATATATTACTTTCTTCTCTTTATACTTTTCAACATTGATAAATATCTCTAAATAGATAGATGATGTTTTCAGGAAAATCCAAATGATCAATTAATTCCTGTGGGGGAAAAGTGAAAAATTTTGTTCCTTTGTTCTTTGATTTTTTTTTTGAGGCTTAAAAATTGTCTACCAAAGCATACTTTCTTATGTGTATTATTTTTTTTTCCAGAAATACTTAAAGCTCTGTGGTTCTTGTCAATTTGTCATTGCTGTTTCATCAGCTGAGTTCCAAGGAAAATATCCAAGGGCAACATCTGGTTATCTTTATACACCAATGAAGGGAAAGGTTATGCAATTGTCTTTTGGGTTCAGGGCCATTGTAATAGTTAATCTGTGTAAATTTGGAAGCTCAATGCAAGAGAAGCAGATTACCTAAGACACTGTCTCTTTGGTTGGTCCAAATCCACTGGACAAAATTAGAAAATTTGCCTCATTGATTTTGGCTGGGTAGATATAGTTATTGTGATGAATTTTCTCTCCTTGAAGTGTTTAAGATGAGCATATGGAAGAATTTTCTTACATCTTCTCTAGTCCGTTTGGAGGTTGGTGAGAAATGCATCAAGTGAACATAAAAAGGAAGGGGGGGCAGAGGCAAAGAGAAACACATTCAAGATGTTTGAAAGAAACCAAATACAAATTTACCATAGCCCAGTTTCTCAAGATGGTTGAAAAATAAGATGTATCCAAACTATTGCCCATATTTTTCTTTTTTTATTACATTTTTTAAAATTTTCAAATTATAAGCATGGATAATTTTTTAACATTGACCCTTATATAACCTTGTTTTCTAATTCCCCCCCTTCCTCCCACACCCTTCCCTAGATGGTAAAATAATTCAGTATGCTCTAAACATATATTGTTTATGTTAAACATGGTAAAATATATGTTAAATCTAAAATACCCATACTTGTTAATACAATTATCTTGCTGCACAAGAAAAATCAGATTAAAGAGGAGGAAAATAAGAAATAACTAAAGTGCAAGCAAACAAAAACAAAACAAGTGAAAATGCTATCTTGTGATCCAGACTCAGTTCCCATAGTCCTGTCTCTGGATGTAGATGGCTCTCTTCATGACAAGATCATTGACCTGAACCATCTCATTGTTTTAAAGAGCAATGTCCATCCGAATTTTCAATCATATAATTTTGTTTTTGCCACAAACAATGATCTCGTGGTTCTGCTCAATTCACTTAGCATCAGTTCATGTAAATGTCTCCAGAACTCTCTGAAATCATCCTGCTGATTATTTCTTATAGAACAATAATATTCCATAACATTCATATACCATAACTTATTCAGCCATTCTCCAAGTGATGGACATCCATTCAGTTTCCAGTTTCTTGCCACTACAAAAAGAGTTGCCACAAACATTTCGTTTAAGATCTCTTGGAATATAAACCCAGTGGAAACATTGCTGGATCAGAGGGTATGCACATTTTGATAGCCCTTTGGATATAATTCCAAATTGCTCTCCAGAATGGTTGAATCAGTTCTCCAATCCAACAATGTATTAGTGTCCCAGTTTTCCTACATACGTTCCAAATTTCATCATCATCTTTTCTTACCAATCTGAAAGCTGTGTAGTACTGCCTCAAAGTTTTCTTAATTTTCATTTTTCTGATCAATAATGATTTAGAGCACCTTTTAATATGTTTTAATTTCTTCATCTGAAATGGTCTCTTGATATCCTTTGACCATTTATCAAAAATAGAATAGCTTGTATTCTTATAAAGTTGAGTCAATTCTCTCTCTATATATATATATTTTAGAAATGTTTAACCACTTTATTGCTTCCTTTCTAATCTTGTCTGCCCCCTCTTTGTGGTGGTTGGAGGCTGGAGGCTGGGTGGATGCCTATCAGTTGGAGAATGGCTGAATAGATTGTGGTATATGAATATTATGGAATATTGTTGTCCTGTAGGAAATGACCAGCAGGATGATTTTGAAAAGGCCTGGAGAGACTTACATGGGCTGATGCTGAGTGAAATGGGAGGGACCAGGAGATAATTGTATACTTCAACAACAATATTATATATTTTTAAAATTTTTTAAATTAATTTTTATAATTATAACATTTTCTTTGACAGTATATATTCATAGGTAATTTTTTTTACAACATTATCTGTTGAACTCCCTTCTGTTCCAAATTTTTCCCCTCGTTCCCTCCATCCCCTCCCCTAGATGGCAGGAATTTCCATATGTATTAAATATTTTATATATATCCTAGGTACACTATATATGTGCAGAACCGAATTTTGTTGTTGTTGTTGTTGCAAAGGAAGAATAGTATTCGGAAGCTAAAAATAATCTGGGAAGAAAAACAAAACAAAACAGTGCTCACAGTTTATACTCATTTCCCAGTGTTCCTTTTCTGGATGTAGCTGATTCTGTCCATCATTGATCAATTGGAATTGGATTAGCTTTTCTCTATGTTGAAGATATCCACTTCCATCAGAATGCATCCTCATACAGTATCATTGTTGAAGTGTATAATGATCTTCTGGTTCTGCTCGTTTCACTTAGCATCAGTTGATGTAAGTCTCTCCAAGCCTCTCTTTATTACTCCTGTTCATCATTTCTTACAGAACAATAATATTCCATAAAATTCATGTACCATAATTTACCCAACCATTCTCTAATTGATGGACATCCATTTATTTTCCAGTTTCTAGCCAGTATGAAAGGGGCTGCCACAAACATTTTGGCACATACAGGTACCTTTCTGCTCTTTAGTATTTCTTTAGGATACAAGCCCAATAGCAGCAGTGCTGGGTTAAAGGGTATGCACAGTTTGATAACTTTTTGGGCATAGTTCCAGATTGCTCTCCAGAATGGCTGGATTCTTTCACAACTCCACCAACAATGTATCAGTGTCCCAGTTTTCCCACATCCCCTCCAACATTCATCATTATTTGTTCCTGTCATCTTAGCCAATCTGACAGGTGTGTAGTGGTATCTCAGAGTTGTCATAATTTGCATTTCTCTGATCAGTAGTGATTTGGAACACTTTTTCATATGAGTGGAAATAGTTTCAATTTCTTCCTCTGAGAATTGTCTGTTCATATCCTTTGACCATTTATCAATTGGAGAATGGCTTTATCAGAACCTTTAACTGTAAAAATGTTTTCCCTTCTAATCTTGTTTGCATTAGTTTTGTTTGTGCAGAAACTTTTTAATTTGGTGTAATCAAAATGTTCTATTTTGTGATCAATAATGGTGTCTAGTTCTCCGTTAGAAACAAACTCCTTCCTCCTCCACAAGTCTGAGAAGTAGACAAACCAATGTTCCTCCAATTTATTTATGATTTCATTCCTTATGCTAAATCTTGGACTCATTTTGATCTTATCTTAGTATGTGGTGTTAAATATGGGTCCATGCCTAGTTTCTAGCATACTAATTTCCAGTTTTCCCAGCAGTTTTTGTCAAATAATGAATTCGTATCCCAAAAGTTGGGATGTTTGGGTTTGTCAAACACTAGATTGCTATTTTTATTCACTATCTCACCCTGTGAACCTAACCTATTCCACTGATCAACTAGTCTATTTCTTAGCCAATACCAAATAGTTTTGGTGACTATTGCTTTATAATATATTTCTAGATCAGGTACAGCTAAACTACCTTCATTTATTTTTTTTTCATTACTTCCCTTGAAATTCTCGACCTTTTCTTGTTTCATATGAATTCTGTTGTTATTTTTTCTAGGTCATTAAAATAGTTTCTTGGAAGTCTGATTAGTATAGCACTAAATAAATAGATTAGTTTAGGGAAATTTGTCATCTGGATTATATTCAATCAACCTATCCAAGAGCACTTAATGTCTTTCCAATTATTTAAATCTGACTTTATTTTTGTGGCAAGTGTTTTGTAGTTTTGCTCATATAATTCCTGACTTTCCTTTGGTAGATATATTCCCAAATATTTTATACTATCGACCGCTATTTTGAATGGAATTTCTCTTTGTATCGCTTGCTGTTGGATTGTGTTGGTAATGTATAAAATGCTGAGGATTTATGTGCATTTATTTTGTATCCTGCAACTTTGCTAAAATTCTGAATTATTTCTAAAAGCTTTTTAGCAGAGTCTTTGGGGTTCTTTAAGTATACCATCCTGTCATCTGCAAAGAGTGATAGTTTGATTTCCTCATTTCCTACTCAAATTCCTTGAATGTCTTTCTCGGCTCTTATTGCTGAGGCTAGCATTTCCAGTACTATATTGAATAGTAATGGTACTAGTGGGCAACCTTGTTTCATTCCAGATCTTACTGGGAAAGGTTGCAGTTTATCGCCATTACATATGATGTTTACTGACGGTTTAAAATATATGCTCGTTATTATTTTAAGGAAAAGTAAATTTATTCCTATACTCTCAAGCCTTTTTAGTAGGAATGGATGTTGGACTTTATCAAATGCCTTTTCTGCATCTATTGAGATGATCATATGGTTTTTGTTAATATGATTATTAATATGGTCAGTTATACTAATAGTTTTCCTAATATTAAACCAGCCCTGCATTCCTGGTATGAATCCTACTTGATCATAGTATATTATCCTGGGGATGATTTTCTGAAGTCTTTTTGCTAATATCTCATTTAAGATTTTAGCATCAATATTCATTAAGGAAATTGGTCTATAGTTTTCTTTCTCCATTTTCAATCTACCTGGTTTAAGTATCAGTACCATGTCTGTGTCATAAAAGGAATTTGGTAGGACTCCTTCAATCCCTATTTTTTCAAATAGTTTATATAGCATTGGAGTTAGTTGTTCTTTAAATGTTTGGTAGAATTCACATGTGAATCCATCTGGTCCTGGGGATTTTTTCTTAGGGAGTTGGTTAATAGCTTGTTCTATTTCTTTTTCTAAAATGGGGCTGTTTAGACTATTTACTTCTTCATCTGTTAATCTGGGCAAGGTATATTTTTGAAGGTATCCTTCAATTTCATTTAATTTAGCAAATTTATTGGCACAAGGTTTGGCAAAGTAGCTCCTAACTATAGTTGTAATTTCCTCTCCCTTAGTGGTGAGTTCTCCCTTTTCATTTTTAAGACTAACAATTTGCTTTTCCTCTTTCCTTTTTTTAATCATATTTACTAAGGGTTTGTCTATTTTGTTGGTTTTTTCATAGAACCAACTCTTAGTTTTATTAATTAATTCAATAGTTTTTTTTTTTTTTTTACTTTCAATTTTATTAATCTCACCTTTTAATTTTAGAATTTCAAGTTTTGTGTTTGTCTGGGTGTTTTTAATTTGTTCCTTTTCTAGAAATTTTAGTTGTAAGCCCAATTTCTTGGCCCTCTTTTTCTCTAAAGTAGGCTTGTAGAGATATAAAGCTTCCCCTTATTACTGCTTTGGCTGTATCCCACACATTTTGGTATTATGTCTCATTATTGTCATTTTCTTGGGTGAAGTTATTAATTATGTCTATGATTTGCTGTTTTACCCAATCATTCTTTAGTATAAGATTATTTAGTTTCCAATTATTGCTTGGTCTATTTTCCCCTGGCTTTTTATTAAATGTAATTTTGATTGCATTGTGGTCTGAAAAGGATGCATTTACTATTTCTGCCTTACTGCATTTGATTTTGAGGTTTTTATGTCCTAGTATATGATCAATTTTTGTATAGGTTCCATGAACTGCTGAGAAGAAAGTATACTCCTTTCTGTCTCCATTTAGCTTTCACCAAAGATCTATCATATCAAACTTTTGTAGTATTCTATTTACCTCTTTGACTTCTTTCTTATTTATTTTGTGGTTTGATTTATCTAATTCTGAAAGTGCAAGATTGAGATCTCCCACTATTATAGTTTTGCCGTCTATTTCTTCCCGCAGCTCTCTTAATTTCTCTTTTAAGAATTTAGATGCTGCACCACTTGGTGCATATATGTTTACTATTGATACTACTTCATTATTGATGCTACCCTTTAGTAGGATATAATGCCCTTCCTTATCTCTTTTAATTAGATCAATTTGTGTTTTTACTTGATCTGAGATGAGGATGGCTACCCCTGCTTTTTTGGCTTCGCCTGAAGCATAGTTGATTCTGCTCCACCCTTTTACTTTTAATTTGAATGTATCACTCTGTCTCAGGTGTATTTCCTGTAAACAACATATAGTAGGATTCTGACTTATGATCCAGTCTGCTAACTGCTTCCTCTTTATGAGGGAGTTTACCCCATTCACATTTAATGTTAGAATGACTAATTCTATATTGCTTGCCATCCTATTAACTCCTGCTTATGCTTTTCTCCTTTCCTTCCTCTTACCCCTCTACCCAGTATGAAACTTGTGAACACCACTTGCTTTTCACAGCCCTCCCTTTTTAGTATCCCTCCCCCACCTTAAATTTACTTCTCTTATTTCACCCCTTTTCCTCACAATTTCTGTATTCCCTTCCCCTTAGCTTACTCCTTCCGTCTCATTTTTTCAATGAAGTAGAATAAGGTTCACCATAAATCGAATATGTCTATTGATACACGCTATGTTCATCTCCATCCTTTCTTTCTCTCAGATATAATAGGTTACCTTTGCCTCTTCATGAGATGTAGTACCATCACTTTACACTTTTTTATGATATAATTTCCTTTCCACCTCTAGTTTCCAGGACAAATTATACATATGTTGTTTACATATTTTTATAACAGAAAAACATTTTATGTAGGTCTGATTTTTTCATCAAGAATATATAAAATTCATTTATTTCATTAAATGTCCATCTTCTTTTCTGGAAAATGATGATCATTTTTGCTGGGTAAGTTATTCTTGGCTGCATATCAAGTTCCTTAGCCTTTTGGAATATCATGTTCCAGGCCCTGCATTCTTTTATGTGGACGCTGCTAGATCCTGGGTTATCCTTATTGTGGCTCCTCCATATCTGAATTGCTTTTTTCTAGTAGCTTCAAGTATTTTTTTCTTTCATCTGATGGTCCTTGAACTTGGCCACTATATTTCTTGGCATTTTGATTTTAGGGTCCCTTTCAGTAGGTGATTGATGAATTTTTTCAGTGTCTATTTTACCCTCTGTTTCCAAAATGTCTGGGCAGTTCTCTTTGATAATTTCCACGAAAATACTGTCCAAGCTCTTTTTTTCCTCACATTTTTCAGGGAGTCCGATTACTCTCAAATTGTCTCTCCTGGATCTATTTTCCGGGTCTGTTGTCTTTCTAATAAGGTACTTGACATTTTTTCCAATTGTTTCATTTCTCTGGTTTTGCTTGACTACCTCTTGGTTTCTCTATGAGTCATTCATTTCTACTTGTTTGAGCCTAATTTTCTTTTTTTTTTTTTAATTAATAATTTTTTATTATATATATATTTTTTATAATATTATCCCTTGTATTCATTTTTCCAAATTATCCCCCCCTCCCTCTATTCCCTCCCCCCGATGACAGGCAATCCCATACATTTTACTTGTGTTACAATATAACCTAGATACAATACATGTGTGTGAATATCATTTTCTTGCTGCACAATAAACATTAGATTCTGAAGGGACATGCAACCTAGGCAGACAGATATTAGTGCTAAAAATTTACATTCACTTCCCAGTGTTTCTTCTCTGGGTGTAGCTACCTCTGTCCATCATTGATCAACTGGAAGTGAGTTGGCTTTTCTTTATGTTGAAGATTTCCACTTCCATCAAAATACATCCTCATACAGTATTGTTGTTGAAGTGTACAGTGATCTTCTGGTTCTGCTCATTTCACTCAGCATCAGTTGATTTAAGTCTCTCCAAGCCTCTTTGTATTCCTCCTGCTGGTCATTTCTTACAGAGCAATAATATTCCATAACCTTCATATACCATAATTTACCCAACCATTCTCCAACTGATGGACATCCATTCATCTTCCAGTTTCTAGCTACAACAAAAAGAGCTGCCACAAACATTTTGGCACATACAGGTCTCTTTCTGCTCTTTAGTATTTCTTTGGGATATAAGCCCAGTAGTAGCACTGCTGGGTCAAAGGGTATGCACAGTTTGATAACTTTTTGGGCATAATTCCAGATTGCTCTCCAGAATGGCTGGATTCTTTCGCAACTCCACCAGCAATGTATTAGTGTCCCAGTTTCCCCACATCCCCTCCAACATTCATCATTATTTGTTCCTGTCATCTTAGCCAATCTGACAGGTGTGTAGTGGTATCTCAGAGTTGTCTTAATTTGCATTTCTCTGATCAGTAGTGATTTGGAACACTCTTTCATGTGAGTGGATATAGTTTCAATTTCTTCATCTGAGAATTGTCTGTTCATATCCTTTGACCATTTATCAATTGGAGAATGGTTGGGTTTCTTATAAATTAGGGTCAGTTCTCTATATATTTTGGAAATGAGACCTTTGTCAGAACCTTTGTTTTTAAAAATATTTTCCCAATTTGTTACTTCCCTTTTAATCTTGTTTGCATTAGTATTATTTGTACAGAAACTTTTTAGTTTGATGTAATCAAAATCTTTTATTTTGTGATCAATAATGATCTCTAGTTCTCCTTTGATCATAAATTCCTTCCTCCTCCACAAGTCTGAGAGGTAGATTATCCTCTGTTCCTCTAATCTATTTATTATCTCCCTCTTTATGCCTAAATCATGGCCCCATTTTGATCTTATCTTGGTTTATGATGTTAAGTGTTAATCCATATCTAATTTCTGACATAATTTTCAATTATGTATTTTCTTCACTCACTTTTTTTATATCTTTTTGTAATTATCCAAATGAGATTTTATCTTCTATGGAATTTTTTTTTCCATTTTATCCATTTTATTTTTTAGAGAGCTGTTTTCTTTTTCCAGCTCACTTATCCTATTTTCCTTGGAGTTGTTTACCTTTTCCAGCTCACTAATCTTGTTTCTCAATGATTTGATTTCTTTATCCACTCTGTCTTTAAATGTGTGAGATGACTTCTCCAGGCTCTCTTGCCAAGATTCCCATTTGTCTTCTAGCTCTCTTGTGAGAGCCTTTTTGATTTCCTCTATGATATTATTTTATATTGAGAAGCAGCTTATAACCCCCTTAGGGGATTCCTCTGGGGACAGTGTGTTTTTAGTCTCCTCAGTTTTTGAAGTCTGCTCTCTCTCCATACGGAAGCTGTCAATGGTTGGAGCCCTTTTGAATTTTTTGTTCATTTTGTCAGAGTGGGAATCGAAGAAAACAAATTGACAAGAGAAACAATTGGTCTGTTTTTGGCGGGATGGGGCTGGATGGTATTAATGGTCTTCCTTTACAGACTGGGGGGGGAAGGGAAGCAGCAAGGTACTAACAGAACAGTGATGGCTGCACTGAGTCTGCGCTCTGAGGCTCTGAGAACGCACTGAGTCAGTCCAGGTGGGGGTTGGGGGTAGCCGGGTTCTGAGAGACACTAGCTTTCTGGGGTTTTAATGTTCACCTCCAGTGTTTACACCCTCTCTGCTGATCCTGGCTTGCTGCCAAGATGGAGTATCCACAGTGGGGTAAAAGCCTTTTTGCAGAAATGACAGAGATTGTACCCCTCCCCCTCAGGTCTGAGCTGTGTGAGTTGCCTGCCTCTGGATGCCTGCCCTCAGTCTGTGCCCAGTGTGATTGATTATAAAAAACTAAAAAATGCAGAACAGAAATCAAGAGAAGGCAATCATTACAGGAAAAAAATACTATAAGAAATTTGTTGATGGCGGAGAAGATACACGCCACTGTGTAAGCTTCTTTCTTCCTTCACAACCAACTAGATTTAATCAGCCTCATTAATAGCATTGGACTGATAGAATCCACAAGGACTGGAAGCACGACTTACCAGCTGAAGAGAATCTGGAGTTTCAGCAGGAAAGGTCAGCTCCCAGGGGAGGAAGAAGAGAGGCCAGCACAGACAGTGGGGTAGTGGCACACTGCACCTGTCATGCTGGGGAGGGCTCTGGGATCAGAGAATGAACTGACATAAAAGAATCTGGCACAGGCTGTTAGCTCTTCTCTGCTTATAAAACAGCAGTTCAGAGGAGAAATATAAGCCACTTTAAAATTTAAAACTAGATTAGATCTTCCCAGATCCCAGGGGTGACTCAGCAGATCTCAGCACCAGGGGTGTGGCCAACATAGGCAATCCAGGCTTTTGCCTTGGGGTAGTTAAGAGATTGAAGAGTGGGCGGGGAGGTAACTCATAGTGCCTGGCTTGGCTGGCTGGAGACTATGGAACTGAAGTCCCAGAGAAGTGGAACCTTTGAACTAGGGACCGCAGTTTCTGGCAGACACTTCCTAGATTAACAGAGGAGGAAATAAATTGCTTAAATAGTCCCATTTCAGAAAAAGAAATAGAACAAGTTATTAATCAACTCCCCAGGAAAAAATCCCCTGGACCAGATGGATTTACATGTGAATTCTACCAAACATTTAAAGAACAATTAGCCCCAATGCTATATAAACTACTTGAAAAAATAGGGAATGAAGGAGTCCTACCAAACTCCTTTTATGACACAGACATGGTACTGATGCCTAAACCAGGTCGATCGAAAACTGAGAAAGAAAATTATAGACCAATTTCCTTAATGAATATTGATGCTAAAATCTTAAATAAGATATTAGCAAAAAGACTTCAGAAAATCATCCCCAGGATAATACACTATGATCAAGTAGGATTCATACCAGGAATGCAGGACTGGTTTAATATTAAGAAAACTATTAGTATAATTGACCATATTAATAATCAAATTAATAAAAACCATATGATCATCTCAATAGATGCAGAAAAAGCATTTGACAAAATCCAACATCCATTCCTACTAAAAACTCTTGAGAGTATAGGAATAAATGGATTATTCCTTAGAATAATGAGGAGCATATATTTAAGACCTTCAGTAAGCATAACATGCAATAGAAATAAACTGCAACCTTTCCCAGTAAGATCAGGAGTGAAACAAGGTTGCCCACTATCACCATTACTCTTCAATATAGTACTAGAAACGTTAGCCTCGGCAATAAGAGCCGAGAAAGAGATTCGAGGAATTAGAGTAGGAAATGAGGAAATCACACTATCACTCTTTGCAGATGACATGATGTTGTACTTAGAGAACCCCAAAGACTCTGCTAAAAAGCTATTAGAAATAATTCAGAATTTTAGCAAAGTGGCAGGATACAAAATAAATCCACATAAATCTTCAGCATTTTTATACATTACCAACAAAATGCAACAGTAAGAGATACAAAGAGAAATTCCATTACAAACAAATGTTGAGAGTATAAAGTATTTGGGAATCCATCTACCAAAGAATAGTCAGGAATTATATGAGAAAAATTATAAAACACTTGCCACAAAAATAAAGTCAGATTTAAATAATTGGAAAGACATGCAGTGCTCTTGGATAGGCCGAGCAAATATAATGAAGATGACAATACTCCCCAAACTAATCTATTTATTTAGCGCTATACCAATCAGACTCCCAAGAAACTATTTTAATGACCTAGAAAAAATAACAACAAAATTCATATGGAAGAATAAAAGGTCGAGAATTACAAGGGAAATAATGAAAAAAAAACTCAGAGGAAGGTGGTCTAAGTGTACCTGATCTAAAGCTATATTATATAGCAGCAGTCACTAAAACCATTTGGTATTGGCTAAGAAATAGACCGGTAGATCAGTGGAACAGATTAGATACAAAGGACAAAAAAGGGTACATCTATAGCAATCTATTCTTTGACAAACCCAAAGATATCAACATTAGGGACAAAAATTCATTATTCGGAAGAAACTGTTGGGAAAACTGGAAATTAATATGGCAGAAATTAGATATGGACCCATGCTTAACACCATATTAAGATAAGATCAAAATGGGTCCATGATTTAGGCATAAAGAGGGAGATAATAAATAGATTAGAGGAACAGAGAATAGTCTACCTCTCAGACCTGTGGAGGAAGAAGGAATTTATGACCAGAGGAGAATTAGAGATCATTATTGATCACAAAATAGAAGATTTTGATTATATCAAACTAAAAAGTTTCTGTACAAACAATACTAATGCAAACAAGATTAGAAGGGAAGTAACAAATTGGGAAAATATTTTTAAAAGTAAAGGTTCTGACAAAGGACTCATTTCCAAAATATATAGAGAACTGACCCTAATTTATAAGATACCTAACCATTCTCCAATTAATAAATGGTCAAGGGATATGAACAGACAATTCTCAGATGAAGAAATTGAAACTATATCCACTCACATGAAAGAGTGTTCCAAATCACTACTGATCAGAGAAAGGCAAATTAAAACAACTCTGAGATACCTCTACACACCTGTCAGATTGGCTAAGATGACAGGAACAAATAATGATGAATATTGGAGAGGATGTGGGAAAACTGGGACACTGATACAATGTTGGTGGAGTTGTTAAAGAATCCAGCCATTCTGGAGAGCAATTTGGAACTATGCTCAAAAAGTTGTCAAACTGTACATACCCTTTGACCCAGCATTGCTGTTATTGGTATTATATCCCAAAGAAATACTAAAGAGTGGAAAGGGACCTGTATGTGCCAAAATGTTTGTGGCAGGTCTTTTTGTTGTAGCTAGAAACTGGAAGTTGAATGGATGTCCATCAATTGGAGAATGGTTGTGTAAATTGTGGTATATGAAGGTTATGGAATTTTATTGCTCTGTAAGAAATGACCAGCAGGAGGCATACAGAGAGGCTTGGAGAGACTTAAATCAACTGTTGCTGACTGAAATGAGCAGAACCAGAAGATCACTATACACTTCAACAGCAATACTGTATGGAGATGTATTCTGATGGAAATGGAAATCTTCAACATAAAGAAGATCCAACTCACTTCCAGTTGATCAATGATGGACAGAAATAACTACACCCAGAGAAGGAACACTGGGAAGCGAATGTAAATTGTTTGCACTACTGTCTATCTACCCAGGTTACTTATACCTTCACAAGCTAATAATTAATGTGCAAGAAGAAAATGGTATTTACACACATATATTATATCTAGGTTATATTGTAACACATGTAAAATGTATGGGATTACCTTCCATTGGGAGGAGGTAGTGGAGGGAGGGAGGGGATAATTTGGAAAAATGAATAAAAAAAAAAAAGACCTGGAGAGACTTACATGAATTGATGTTATGTGATGTGAGTACAACCAAGAGAACATTGTACACAGCAACAAGATTATATAATGATCAATTCTGATAGGCATGGCTCTTTTTAACACTGAAGTGATTCAGGCCAATTCCAATAAACTTGTGATGGAGAGAACCATCTGCCTTGAGAGAGAGGACTATGGGGACTAAATGTAGATCACAATGTAGTATTTTCATCTTTTTTTCTTATTTCCCTTATTCTCCTTTTCCTTTTCCCTTTTCCTCTCCCCCCTTTTAATGAGGTGAGAGAGAATTCTCTGAAAAACAAATATGACAATTATTTACTCTTTGAGCCTTTTCTAATGAGAGTAAGATTTACACAATGATTCTCCCCCTCTCTAAATTCCCTCAGATATGGTGTATTTTCTATGCCTCTTCCTGGGATGTAGTTTCCCTCTTTTTATCACTCCCTCCCCTTTTTCTGATACTACCCCCTTCCCTTTACTACACCCCACCTTTTTTTTTCTTTTATATCAGTAAAATCAAATTATCCATGCATACTCTCTATATACCCACAACAGAGATATAGTTCTCAAGGGTTCTGTGTACCTTTTTCTGTTTCTCTTCAGCCTTGTGGATGTAGATCAAATTTTTTGTTTAATTCTGTTTTTTTTCATAGAAACATATGGAATTCCTCTATTTCACTGAATGACCATCTTCTTCCATGGAAAAAGATGCTAAACTTAGGTGGGTAGTTTATTCTTGGTTGCAATCCTTGATCTTTTGCCTTTTGGAATATCAGGTTCCAGACCTTTCTATCTTTTAATGTGGAGGCAGCCAGATCTTGTGTGACCCTTATTGTGGTACCTTGGTATTTAAATTGTTTTTTTTCTAGCTGCTTGCAGGATTTTCTCCTTTGCGTGGTAATTCTGCAGCTTAGCCACAATATTTCATGGTGTTCTTTTTTTAGGGTCTATTTCAGTAGGAGTTCGATGAATTCTTTCAACATCTACTTTCCCCTCTGTTTCTATTATCTCTGGACAGTTCTCTTTGATACTTTTCTGTAAAATAGAATCTAGGCTCTTTTTTTGGTCATAGTTTTTGGGAAGTCCAATGATCCGCAGATTATCTCTCCTAGATCTATTTTCCAGGACTATAGATTTTCCCAGTAAGTATTTGACGTTATTCTCCAGCTTTTCTTTTGTTTTTTTTTTTTTGTTTGATTGATTCTTGGGTTCTCAATGAATCATTCCTTTCTATTTGTTCCATCCTGATTTTTAATGAGTTATTTTCTTCATTCACAGTTTTTAGTTCTTTTTGTAAATGCCCAATTTCGTTTTTAAATGAGTTATTTTGCTCTATTGAATTTTTTTCCATTTCCCTAATTTTTTTTGAGAATTATTTTCTTTTTCCAATTCAGAAATCCTGTTTTCTTGAGACTTTTTTTATCTTCTCCAATTCAGAAATCCTACTTTCCTGAAATTTTTTACCTTTTCTAATTCACTAATTTTGTTTCCCTGCATCTCCTGGGAATTCTTTATTTTTTCCAACTCCAATTTTATAGCTTCTCTTTCCTTTCCCCATTTTTCTTCAAACTCTCTTATCTTCTTAATAGTCTCTTTGAGGAGTGAGTTATGTGATGGGGGCAGGAATCATTCCCCTTTAGGGTGTTATCTGCTGACTCTCTGCTGTTAACTTCCTTGGGGTTGGATACCCACTCTTTCTCTTTGTAGAAGGAATCTATAGTTTTTTTTTTTTTTTTGGCTTTTTATTCATACTTAAAAAATCTTTTGGGGTCTTTCCCTGGGGTAGGAAATTATTTATTTCTTTACCAGCTTCCTCCCAGACTGGATGGATTCAGCGGCCCATGCATATGAGCTAAGACAGAGCTCTTGGAGAGAGTTCCCTCCCCCTCCCTGGAAGTGCCTCAGAGGTGATCAGCACTGCTGTGCTTTTAGGGCGCTGTGTTCTAGCGGCTTCCCTGAGGTTTGAGACTGAACAGTAAAGGCGACTCAAAGACTAGCCTATGTGTCCTGGTGGGGTGTGGATGTCAGCAGCAGGTGACGTGAAAAGCCCCTGTGCTCAAACTGGAAGTGTCTGCCAGAAACCACGTTCCCTAGTTCAAAGGTTCTGCTTCTCTGGGACTTCCGGGGCTGACTTCCACAGCCTCCAGCCGAGCCAGGCACTATGAGTTACCGCCCCACCCACTTTTCAATCTCTTAACTACCCCGAGGCGAAAGCCTGGATTGCCTATGTTGGCCACACCCCTGGTGCTGAGATCTGCTGAGTCACCCCTGGGATCTGGGAAGATCTAATCTGGTTTTGAATTTTAAGTTGCCTTGATTTTTCTTCTGAACTGCTGTATTATAAGCAGAGAAGAGCTAACAGCCTGTGCCAGATTACTCTATCTCAGTGCCTTCTCTGATCCCAGAGTCCTCCCCAGTGCGATCGGTGCAGTGTGCCACTACCCCACCGTCTGCGCTGGCCTTTCTTCTTCCTCCCCTGGGAGCTGACCTTTCCTGTTGAAACTCCAGATTCTCTTCAACTGGTAAGTTGTGCTTCCAGTCCTTGTGGATTCTATCAGTCCAGTGCTATTTCTGAGGCTGATTATATCTAGTTGGTTGTGAGGGAAGAAAGGAGCTTACACAGTGGCTTGTATCTTCTCCGCCATCTTGGCTCCGCCCCCCTCCAGGTCTTTCTGAAATCATCTTGCTGATTATTCCTTATAAAGTAACAATATGACATAATATTCATATGCCATAATATCACATAACATCCCCAATGGATAGTCATCCACTCAGTTTCTCGTTCCTTGTCAATACAAGATATTTTCTCTCATGTCTCAAAAGTCTATTAGATTTTTTTTTCATTTTGTATTACTTCATAAAGTTATTATTTTCAGATCCTCTATATTCTTCCTACTTAAAGTTTTAATGTGACTTTCATTACATGACTATATATTAATATGTACAGGATATATGCTTTTATTTTTCATTTCAGAGTCAACATTTCATGAGAACTTCTAATCAATGAACCAGATGAAAATAATTCATTAACTATCTATCTTAGCACTTTGCAGGGTACTGAGATTTTACAGAAAGGAAATAAAAGCTGTACCTTCAAGAACTTTATATTCTATCTTTTCCAATGCTTAGGGCAAACTGATATCCAACAATTGATCAGGCCCTCCTAGGATGATGTTGGCTGAAAAAAAATTAAATTATTACCTAAGGAGTTTAAGTGCCAAATACATGTCTTGAATCTACATATTTTCTTCTCCAAGCCCAGCATTCCCTTTACCATACAATAGCACCTCTCTTAATATAAAACAATTGATTTAACTATTCCCTTATGTTTTCTAACATCTCAATTCCTTCCAGATTTTTGTGATTATAAGTAATGAATCAATGAAAAATTTTGAACAGACGCATATTTACAAAAACTATTTTTAACAATTATTGTAACCCTCTATTTCTAGAATATAGATTCTAAATAAGCAAAAAAAAATTTTTTTATTAGAATGCTGCGTGGAGACACAAGGCCATTTTGAAATCAGGAAGCATAATTCTCAAAACAAAAACAGCTTAGATGAGTAAATAGAATATGCCAATAAAACACCCCATTTTCTGTTTCACAGAAGATAATTTTTGACCTTCAGGAGCAATTCATGTGCACATGATGAAATGTATACTAAATTCTTAGGGGAATTTTTGGCTCTGGCTTTATTGCATATGTTTGAATTGTGAACTTGGCTTCATAAAATAGTCATGATGTGGACTGAATGGAACCAACTAGTACAGAAGTTACAGACCTCAGATATATATTTCTGCAATGACTGTGATTGGGGAAGTGATGTTTCAGACCATTTTTTTTTTCTTTTTTCAAGATTTGGCAAAGAAAATGTATCAGTTTTATAAATGACAGTTACTTGGTCATATCATTGAATTGGTCTGTTTTTCAAGGAATTCACTTACAGAACCTTTCCAGAGCCTTTCTTTCATCTCTGAGAAGTGTTAACATGTCTACGTGTGCATGTTCATGTGCCTGTGTGTCTGTATATGAGTGTATGTACATGTGTGCAGTCTAGGTAAGGAAAGAGATTGAGAGACTTGGCAATAAATCCATTTGTTCATAAATCTGTTAACAATTTTACATTTTCACTTGCATTTTTAAAGAAGTTACTATGATGTTATTTTATGTTGCTCTAAGCTATTCTATTAGACATTGCCATTGAAGGCAGGTCAGTGGTCTAAGAGAATTCTATTGCTATTATGAAATCATATTTGGTACTGAATTCCTGAATTCCACAGAGCATGACTATGTTGAATGAACCAGATTCAAGCAAGGAGGCTTTCAGAGACTTTGCTTATGAAAGGTAATACCTAAAAATAACTAAATTTCCATTATTAGTTATACAATTGCTGACTATTTAGGATATCTTAGATAAACAATCAAGCTATTCTAATCATATATAATTTATTTGGGTAGATATCAACATATCACTTTTGTTTAAGCCATTCATGAGAGGTAGAATGATGTGGTAGTTAGAATAAATCTTAGAATCAGAAACACTTGAATTCAGGTGCTTTTACTATCTTTTACTTTGGGTAAGTCTACTCTCCTAGTCTTTTAACATTCCAGGCATTTCTTTAAGAAACCATAACAGAATGAAAAAGGAAAATACCTGGATATCTGAGTTCACCAGCAGAATTGTAGAGTTCTACATGAGATGTGTTCTCATCATATTAGGGTTTGCAGGTAATGAGAAAACTTTTTATGTCTTTAGAATATTTGAGGAAGTTTTCTTGTTTTCTGATTATGTTTATTCATTCAATACAAGCATTTTAAAAATATTGTCGTCATGGATTTATAAGGAGGGAGTCAATCTAAGTATCTGCGGTATTAATGTTATTTGTACTTCATTTTTTTATTATCTTGGCTAACATCTTAACATACTTGTTAACTGGATTAAAGTGGAATTACTCAAATTTGATAACTTTATTCAGTACAGTACAGGAAAAGTACAGTACAGTACAGTACAGTAGCAGGAAAAGTTAAGAAATTTTGTGAAAGTTCAAAATGCAGTGGTTGATCTTGGCATCTTCAATGTCTGAACAAGCTCTGAGCACTACACAACACATCCTTCAACTGCCTTCATGGTCACTGAAAGAAGATGTTTTCGTCCATCCATTCTACTCGGGAAAGTCTTCATGAGTTTGAAGTAGACATCACCTTCACTCACTGTCACATTTGAAACCTTTCAGTTACTCTCAATTTATCCCATCTCATGAGAAGGTACACTGGGGTATAGTTTATGTGCACACACCTCTTGGACACCACAGGTTGGATGAATCAAAAAGTGGCTGAAAAGGGCTAAGCATATCCTCATACCACAGGTGGTAGTGCTCCTGAACATTCCATATATTCCTGTGTTAGTTATATCATGTAGATAATTTCTCAGATTGATGGAACATGCACATAATAGCCAAAAGAAATGAGAAAAATCTGGCAAAGACTATCCCCAATCTTCCCCAAATAGACTTAGAATCCTTCTATAATAAAACATAATTGATAAAAAGATTAAATGAAGAAAAAAATGTAAAAATTTTTCCTCTCAAGGAATTTTCTATATGGTCCAGGATTGAACAACATTTGTGAAAAATCAACAAATTTTGAAACACATCCCTGAAAAAGTCAAAAGTGTAATACTTTTTACAATATGATAAAATCAATACAAAGGTAAAATAGAAATATAACTTTAAAGAGGAAGGCTCCTTTTAATTGAGAGGAACATTTCATGTTAAACGATGAGCAATTATTAAGTAACTACTGTGTACCAGGTACCATGCTAAGCACTAAGAATGCAAAGAATATATTTTTTAAAAAAAGTTCCTAATCTAAAGGAACTTTCAGATTAATAGGGGATGCAACATGTAAACAATTATGTACAAATAAGCTTTATACTGATAATTCTATTGACAGATATCTATAAATTTTATATAACTTTCTAAATATCTGTTTCTACCATCTTTTTATCTTTGTATGTATGTGGATATATCTACACATCAGTTTTTATGTACATATGTATATTGTGCACAAATATACGTGTATGAATAATATACAATGTATGCATGCATACATATGGAAATGTATGCATCTCCATGCATGGATTCATGTGTCTAAGTTCATATATGTAATGTGTACATGCATTGTGAAATATATTTGTATATATCAATCTTTCTATATATCTATCATTCCACATGAAAAATTGGAGATATCTTATCATAGAGTTCAATATGAAATTTTAAAAGTAGGAAATCATCTATTTATCTGGATTTAGAATGAAAGAAAACAATGAAAAATAATGTTTTAAAAGTAAAACCTGTAAGGATAGCTTGATATCTGATCATGAAAGGCCATGAACCACCCTGCTATAATTTATTCAGCAAACAATGGGAAGCCACTGAAAGTTTTAGGACAAAGGATTCTCATATTCAGAGTTTTACTTTAGAAAAAAAATATTTGATAGCAAAATTATGAATTGAAGGATGAAAGGGATAGATATAGGAATGGCAATTAGAAGGTTATTAATAAAACATGAACTACTTCAGTAACCATTTGGTTGTAATCTTGTCATGTTGGCAATAACATCAATATAATTTGGCAAGTGATTAGATGTCAGAAGTGTGGAAGAGGAAAAGGAAGTAAAGTTTGTATTTTCACCTTTTTTGTTTGCTTGCTTTTTGTTTTCATTCTCATTTTCTTCTTTCTGTTTTGATTTTTCTTGGGCAGCATGATAAATGTGGAAATATGTATAAAAATTGTGCATGTTTAATATATATATATATATATATATATATATATATATATA
>NC_133621.1:259999693-260027193 GCF_048593235.1 Sminthopsis crassicaudata
TTATCCCCTCCACTTAGATAGCAAATAATTCAATATATGTCAAACGTATTAAAATGTATGTTAAATCCAATATTTGTATACATGTTTATACAATTATCTTATTGCACACACACAAAAAAATCAGATCAAAAAGGAAAAAAAATGAGGAAGAAACAAAATACAAGCAAACAACCACCAAAAAAAGTGAAAATGCTATGCTGTGAACCACACTCAGTTCCCACAGGCCTCTCTCTGGGTGTAGATGACTCTCTTTTTCACAAGATCATTAGAATTGGTCTCAATCATTTTATTGTTTAAAAGAGTTTTTGCCGTGTACATCTGCTGTGCATTTGCTGTGTACATCTGCCTTGATCTCCTGGTTCTGCTCATTTCACTTAGCATCAGTTCATGTAAGTCTCTCCAGGCCTTTCTGAAGTCATCCTGTTGACTATTTCTTATAGAAAAATAATATTCCATAATATTCATGTTTCATAACATTCAATCATTCTCCAATTAATGAGCATCTACATAATTTCTAGTTTCTTGCCACTACAAAAAGGGCTGCCACAAACATTTTTATACATGTGGGCCTCTGACCCTCCTTTATGATCTCTCTAGGATATAAGTTCAAATCCATACCACTGAATGAAGTGGTATGCACCTTTGGGCATAGTTCCAAATTGCTCTCTGGAATAGTTAAATCAGTTCACAATTCCACCAACAATGTATTAGTATCCCAGTTTTCTCACATCCCCTCCAACATTCATCGTTATCTTTTCCAGTTATCTTTATAATTTCCATTATCTTAGCCAATCTGAGAGAAGTGTAGTGCTCCCTCAGACTTGTCTTAATTTGCATTTCTCTGATCAATAGTGATTTAGAGCACCTTTACATATGATTAGAAATTGCTTCAATTTCTTCATCTGAAAATTGTCTCTTCATATCCTTTCACCATTTATCATTTGGAGAATAGCTTGAATTCTTATAATTTTGAGTTCTTTATATATTTTAGAATTGAAGTCTTTATCTGAATCCTTGAATGTAAAAATATTTTCCCCAGTTTATTGCTTCCCTTCTAATCTTGTCTACATTGGTTTTGCTTATGCAAAAACTTTTTAACTTAATGTAACTAAAATTAACTATTTGATGTTCAATAATTAGTTCCAGTTCTTCTTTGGTCACAAATTTCTTTCTTTTCCACAAATCTGAGAGATAAACTATGCATTGTTCTTCTAATTTGCTTATAATATAACTCTTTATTTTTAAATCATAAACCCACTTTTACCTAATTTTGATATATGGTGTTAAGCATGGGTAAATGCCTAGTTTCACCTGTGGACATTTCATAATGCTACCTTTTAACATAGATTGTAATAAGTTTAAGAGCATTATAAAAAGAGTTATGAAAGATCTTTACACTATGCAACATAAGTATAAGTTAAAGCAACTGGGGTATCTTTATGGAGAAGAAGAAATAGAAATAGAAATACGAAGTACACTAACTTCAAATATTTGGAGGGCCTTGATATGAAAAGGGAATTAAAATGAAATATTGAACTGAGGGAAACAAGATTAACTGACTTGCCCAAGATCATACAACTAGTGTGCATAGCTGGAATTGAACTGAGGTCTTTCAGACTTCAGGCCTGGCCTTTTATCTATGGCTCCACCTAACTGCTCCCTACTCCCCACTACATAACTTATAGACATTCTTTTTTTATTGTAATAAGTTTATTTATTTCTAATATACATTCTTTTTTGAGTTGGGAGAGAAAAACCAGAGCAAAAGGGAAAAAAAAAAAACATAAGAAAGATTAACAAACAAAAAAATAGAAAAAAGAAGTTAACATAGGCCTTAGATCTTTTTGCTGGATGTAGATGGCATTTTCTTTCCAAATGCTATTGGAATTGCTTTGAATCACTGAACCACTAAGAAGAAAGAAGTCTTCATACTTGATCATTGCATATTCTTCTCTTATTATATACAATATATTCCTGGTTCTTCTTGATTTGCTCAGCATCAATTCATGTAAATTTTTCCAGGCCTTCCTATGATCAACTTGTTCATCATTTTTCATAACAATAATATTCCATTTCCAACATGTATCACAACTTGCTCAGCCATTCCACAATCGATGGGCATACACTCCTTTTCCAATTCTTTGCTACCACAAAAAGAGCTGCTAGAAACATTTTTGCACATTAGGGCATTTCCCCCTCTTTTAAGATTTCCTTGGGATACAGAACCAGTAATGGCAATGCTTGTCAAAGGATATGGACAGTTTTATAGCCCTTTGGGCATGTTTCCAGATTGCTCTCCAGAATGGTTGGATCATTTCACAACCACCAACAATAAATTAGTGTTTTAAATTTCCCACATCCTCTTCAGCTTTTATCATTATGTATTCCTGTTATTTTAGCCAATCTGAGAGGTGTAGTATAGTTCCTTAGAGTTGTTTAATTTGCATTTCTCTAATCAATAAGGATTTAGATAACTTTTTTTTCAAATAACTATATATGGCTTTAATTTCATCATCTGAAAGCTGTCTGTTCATATCTTTTGACCATTTAACAATTGTGAAATGACTTGTATTCTTATGAATTTGACACAATTCTTTACACATTTTAGAAGTTAAGCCTTTATCAGAAACACCAGGTTTGTATTTCCTTTTTAATGTTGTTGGTTTTATTTGTGCAAAACCTTTTTAATTTAATGACTCAAAGTTGTCCATTTTACCTTTTATTATGCTTTGGAGTTCTTTGATCATAACTTCTTCCCTTTTCCAACCTAATTTGTTTATAATATCATCTTTTATGCCCAAATCAGATATCCATTTTAACCATATTTTGGTATGGGTTATAAGATGTAGGTCTGTGCTGATTTTCCATTTTTCCCAGCAATTTTTGTCAAATTGTGAGTTTTTATTCCAGAAACTGGAGTTTATGGATCTGCCAAATATTAGATTGTTATAAGTCTTGATTATTGTATCATATGTATCTAGTCTATTCCACTGATCTACCAATCTATTTCTTAGCCAATACCAAATGGTTTTGGTGACCACTGCTTTATAATATAGTTTTAAATCAGGTATAGATAGGCCACCTTCATTTGATTTTTTTTTTCATTAGTTCCCTTGAAATTCTTCCAAATGAATTTTGTTATTTTTCTGTAAAAAAATTCATTGGGAGTAATTAAAATAGTTTCTTGGGAGTCTGACTAGGTTAGCACTAAATAAATAAATTGGTTTAGGAAGTATTGCCATATTTATTATATTCGCTTAGTTTAGCCAAGAGCACTTAATATTTTTCCACTCTTTTACATCTGATTTTATTTGTGTAGAAAGTGTTTTGTAGTTTTGCTCATATAGTTCCTGCCTTTCCTTTGGCAGATAGATTCCCAAATATTTTATACTATCGACAGTTATTTTAAATGGAATTTCTCCTTGTATCTCTTGTTGTTGGATTGTGTTAGTGATAAATAAAAATGCTGAGGATTTATGTGGTTTTATTTTGTATTCTACAACTGTGCTAAAGTTGTGGATTATTTCTAATAGCTTATAGTAGAATCTTTAGAGTTCTCGAAGTATATCATCATATCACATGCAAAAAGTAATAATTTGGTTTCCTCATCTCTTTTTCATATCTTATTGCTGAAACTAGCATTTCTAATACAATATTGAATAGTAATGGTGATA
Source organism: Sminthopsis crassicaudata (assembly GCF_048593235.1). Lineage (NCBI taxonomy): Eukaryota > Metazoa > Chordata > Mammalia > Dasyuromorphia > Dasyuridae > Sminthopsis > Sminthopsis crassicaudata. Next base: position 260,003,368 of record NC_133621.1, read on the forward strand.
GTACACAACTTTGTTTCACTCCTGATTTTATTGGGAATGGTTCTGGTTTATTACCATTACATATGCTGCTTAGTGATGGTTTTAAATAGATGCTACTATTTTAAGGAAAAAGTTCATTTATTCCTATACTCTCTAGTGTTTTTAATAAAGAATGAGTGTTGGAGGTCTAGTGGGCGGAGCCAAGATGGCGGAGAAGAAACACACGACTCAGTGAACGTCCTCACTCCCTCACAACCAATTAGATAAATTAAGTCTCAAAATTAGCTCAGGACTGATAGATACCACAAGGACTGGAAGCACGACTTACCAGCTGAAGAGAATCTGGAGTTTCAACAGGAAAGGTCAGTTCTCAGGGGAGGAATAAGAAAGACCAGCACAGACGGTGGGGTAGGGGCACACTGAGCCCATTGCGCTGGGAAGGGCTCTGGGATCAGAGAAGCCACTGAGGTAAAGGAATCTGGCACAGGCTGTTAGCTCTTCTCTGCTAATTATTTAGCAGTTCAGAAGAGAAAGCCAAAATATTTTAAAACTCAGATTAGATTTTCCCCGATCCTGGGGGGTGACTCAGCAGAGAATCGGCACCAGGGGGTGTGGCCTCAGCTACCTCCTGAGAATAGTTAAGAGACTGACAAGTGGTTGGATACGGCCCAAGGCAACACACACTGTCTAGCTTAGCTGGAGGGAGTGGAACTCAGCTCCAGGAAGTCCCAGAGAAGCAGAACCTTTGAACTAGGGACCGCGGTTTCTGGCAGATACTTCCAGTTTGAGCGCAGGGGCTTCTCACGTCACCTGCTGCAGACATCCACTCCCCACCCGGACACATAGGCTGGGCTTCCTGCAGTCTTCACTATTCTACGCCCTCGAAGCACAGTAGTGCTAATCACCTCTGAGGCACTTCCAGGGAGGGGGTGGGGAACTCTCTCCCAGAGCTCTCTCTTAGCGCAGGCACAGGGGCCACTGCATCCATCCGGTCTGGGAGGAAGCTGGTAAAGAAGTAAATAATTTCCTACCCCAGGGACAGACCCCAAAACATTTTTTAAGTATGAGCAAAAAAGCTAGAAAAACTATAGATTCCTTCTATACAGAGAAAGAGCGGGTATCCAACCCCGAGGAAGTTAACAGCAAAGATTCAGAAGATAACAACCTAAAGGGGAACGATTCCTGCCCCCCATCACATAACTCTCTCCTAGAAGAAGCTCTTAAAAAATTGAGGGAGATCGAAGAAAAATGGGGAAAAGAAAGGGAAGTTATGATAGAGAATAACAACGTCCTGAAATTGGAGTTGGAAAAAATAAAGAATTCACAGGAGATGCAGGGAAACAAAATTAGTGAATTAGAAAAGGTTAAAAAAACACAGGAAAGTAGGATTTCTGAATTGGAAAAGATAAAAAAGTCTCAAGAAAATAGAATTTCTGAATTGGAAAAAGAAAATAATTCTCAAAAAAAAAAATTAGGGAAATGGAAAAAAATTCAATAGAGCAAAATAATTCATTTAAAAACGAAATTGGGCATTTACAAAAAGAACTAAAAACTGTGAAAGAAGAAAATAACTCCTTAAAAGTCAGGATGGAACAAATAGAAATGAATGATTCACAGAGAACCCAAGAATCAGTCAAACAAAACAAAAAAAATGAGAAGCTGGAGAACAACGTCAAATACTTACTGGGAAAATCTATAGACCTGGAAAATAGATCTAGGAGAGATAATCTGCGGATTATTGGACTTCCAGAAAACTATGACCAAAAAAAGAGCCTAGATTCTATTTTACAGGAAATTATCAAAGAGAACTGTCCAGAGATAATAGAAACAGAAGGGAAAGTAGATGTGGAAAGAATTCATCGAACTCCTTCTGAAATAGACCCTAAAAAAAGAACACCACGGAATATTGTGGCTAAGCTGCAGAATTACCACACAAAGGAGAAAATCTTGCAAGCAGCTAGAAAAAAAACAATTTAAATACCAAGGTGCCACAATAAGGGTCACCCAAGATCTGGCTGCCTCCACATTAAAAGATAGAAGGGCCTGGAACCTGATATTCCGTAAGGCAAAAGATCAAGGACTGCAACCAAGAATGAACTACCCAGCTAAGTTTAGCATCTTTTTCCATGGAAGAAGATGGTCATTCAATGAAACAGAGGAATTCTATATGTTTCTAAGAAAAAAACCAGACTTAAACAAAAAATTTGATCTACATCCACAAGACTGAAGAGAAACAGAAAAAGGTACACAGAAACCTTGAGAACTGTAACTCTGTTGTGGGTATATAAAAAATACTCAAGGATAATTTGATTTTACTGATATAAAAGAAAAAAAGGGGGGTGTAGTAAAGGGAAGGAGGTCGGTTCAGAAAAAGGGGAAGGAGTGATAAAAAGAGGGAAACTACATCCCAGGAAGAGACATAGAAAATACACCATATCTGAGGGAACTTAGTGAGGGGGAGAATCATTGTGTGAATCTTACTCTCATCAGAAGAGGCTCAAAGAGTAAATAATTAACATATTTGTTTTTCAGAGAATTTTCTCTCACCTCATTAAAAGGGGGGAGAGGAAAAGGGAAAAGGAAAAGGAGAATAAGTGAAGGGACTTGGAGGGAGGGGGGAGGGATCCTAAAAAAAAAAAAAAAAGAGGGAGGGTTGCGCGTCACAAGGGGGGTCTGTAAATTAAATATCAGGGAGGGGGATCAGGGGGGTCAAGGGAAAAAAGCATAATCTGGGGATAATACGATGGCAGGAAATACAGAATTAGTAATTTTAACTGTAAATGTAAATGGGATGAACGATCCCATCAAACGGAGACGGATAGTAGATTGGATCAAAAAGCAGAACCCTACAATATGTTGCCTACAGGAAACACACTTAAAGCAGGGAGATACATACAGAGTAAAGGTAAAAGGTTGGAACAGAGCCTATTATGCTTCAGGTAAAGCCAAAAAAGCAGGGGTAGCTATCCTTATCTCAGATCAAGCAAAAGCAGAAGTAGATCTCGTTAAAAAAGATAAGGAAGGAAACTATATCCTGCTGAAAGGTAGCATAAATAATGAAGCCATATCAATACTAAACATATATGCACCAAGTGGTATAGCATCTAACTTTCTAAAGGAAAAGTTAGGAGAACTGCAAGAAGAAATAGACAGTAAAACTATAATAGTGGGAGATCTCAACCTTGCACTCTCAGATTTAGACAAATCAAACCACAAAACAAACAAGAAAGAAATTAAAAAAGTAAATAGAACATTAGAAAAACTAGGTATGATAGACCTTTGGAGAAAACTGAATGGCAATAGGAAGGAATATACTTTCTTCTCAGCAGTTCATGGATCCTATACAAAAATTGACCATATACTAGGACATAAAGATCTCAAAATTAAATGTAGGAAGGCAGAAATAATAAATGCCTTCTTCTCAGATCACAATGCAATAAAAGCTACATTCAGTAAAAAGTTAGGGGTAAATAGACCAAAAAGTAATTGGAAACTGAATAATCTCATCTTAAAGAATGACTGGGTGAAAGAGCAAATTATAGAAACAATTAACAATTTCACCCAAGATAATGATAATGATGAGACATCATATCAAAATCTTTGGGATGCAGCTAAAGCGGTAATAAGGGGAAATTTTATATCTTTAGAGGCTTATTTGAAGAAAATTGAGAAAGAGAAGATTAACGAATTGGGCTTACAACTTAAAAGGCTAGAAAAAGACCAAATTATAAACCCCCAACCAAAAATTAAACTCGAAATACAAAAATTAAAAGGAGAAATCAATAAAATTGAAAGTAAAAAAACTATTGAATTAATAAATAAAACCAAGAGTTGGTTTTATGAAAAAGCCAATAAAATAGATAAACCTTTGGTAAATTTGATCAAAAAAAAGAAAGAGGAAAATCAAATTGATAGTCTTACAAATGAAAAGGGGGATCTTTCCACCAATGAAGAGGAAATTAGAGAAATAATAAGGAGTTACTTTGCCCAACTTTATGCCAATAAATTTGATAACTTAAGTGAAATGGATGACTTCCTCCAAAAATATAGGCTCCCTAGATTAACAGAGGAGGAGATAAATTGCTTAAATAGTCCCATTTCAGAAAAAGAAATAGAACAAGCTATTAATCAACTCCCCAGGAAAAAATCCCCAGGGCCAGATGGATTCACATGTGAATTCTACCAAACATTTAAAGAACAATTAGCCCCAATGTTATATAAATTATTTGAAAAAATAGGGGATGAAGGAGTCCTACCAAACTCCTTTTATGACACAGACATGGTACTGATACCTAAACCTGGTAGATCGAAAACTTTGAAAGAAAATTATAGACCAATCTCCTTAATGAATATTGATGCTAAAATCTTAAATAAGATATTAGCAAAAAGACTTCAGAAAATCATCTCCAAGATAATACACTATGATCAAGTAGGATTTATTCCAGGAATGCAGGGCTGGTTTAATATTAGGAAAACTATTAATATAATTGACCATATTAATAATCAAATTAATAAGAACCATATGATCATCTCAATAGATGCAGAAAAAGCATTTGACAAAATCCAACATCCATTCCTACTAAAAACTCTTGAGAGTATAGGAATAAATGGATTATTCCTTAGAATAATCAGGAGTATATATTTAAGACCGTCAGTAAGCATAATATGCAATAGAAATAAACTGCAACCTTTCCCAGTAAGATCAGGAGTGAAACAAGGTTGCCCACTATCACCATTACTATTCAATATAGTACTAGAAACGCTAGCCTCGGCAATAAGAGCCGAGAAAGAGATTCAAGGAATTAGAGTAGGAAATGAGGAAATTAAACTATCACTTTTTGCAGATGACATGATGGTATACTTAGAGAACCCCAAAGACTCTGCTAAAAAGCTACTAGAAATAATTCAAAATTTCAGCAAAGTGGCAGGATACAAAATAAATCCACATAAATCCTCGGCATTTTTATATATTACTAACAAAATGCAACAGCAAGAGATGCAAAGAGAAATTCCATTCCAAACAAATGTTGAGAGTATAAAATATTTGGGAATCCATCTACCAAAGAAAAGTCAGGAATTATATGAGAAAAATTACAAAACACTTGCCACAAAAATAAAATCAGATTTAAATAATTGGAAAGACATTCAGTGCTCTTGGATAGGCCGAGCGAATATAATAAAGATGACAATACTCCCCAAACTAATCTATTTATTTAGTGCTATACCAATCAGACTCCCAAGAAACTATTTTAATGACCTAGAAAAAATAACAACAAAATTCATATGGAAGAATAAAAGGTCAAGAATTGCAAGGGAACTAATGAAAAAAACTCAGAGGAAGGTGGTCTAAGTGTACCTGATCTAAAGCTATATTATATAGCAGCAGTCACCAAAACCATTTGGTATTGGCTAAGAAATAGACCGGTAGATCAGTGGAACAGATTAGATACAAAGGACAAAAAAGGGTACATCTATAGCAATCTAATCTTTGACAAACCCAAAGATTTCAACATTAGGGATAAAAATTCATTATTCGGAAAAAACTGTTGGGAAAACTGGAAATTAGTATGGCAGAAATTAGATATGGATCCACACTTAACACCATATACCAAGATAAGATCAAAATGGGTCCATGATTTAGGCATAAAGAGGGAGATAATAAATAGATTAGAGGAAGAGAGGATAATCTACCTCTCAGACTTGTGGAGGAGGAAGGAATTTATGACCAGAGGAGAACTAGAGATCATTATTGATCACAAAATAGAAGATTTTGATTACATCAAACTAAAAAGTTTCTGTACAAATAATACTAATGCAAACAAGATTAGAAGGGAAGTAACAAATTGGGAAAATATTTTTAAAAACAAAGGTTCTGACAAAGGTCTCATTTCCAAAATATATAGAGAACTGACCATAATTTATAAGAAACCGAACCATTCTCCAATTGATAAATGGTCAAAGGATATGAACAGACAATTCTCAGAGGAAGAAATTGAAACTATATCCACTCACATGAAAGAGTGTTCCAAATCACTACTGATCAGAGAAATGCAAATTAAGACCACTCTGAGATACCACTACACACCTGTCAGATTGGCTAAGATGACAGGAACAAATAATGACAAATGTTGGAGGGGATGTGGGGAAATTGGGACACTAATACATTGCTGGTGGAGTTGTGAAAGAATCCAGCCACTCTGGAGAGCAATCTGGAATTATGCCCAAAAAGTTATCAAACTGTGCATACCCTTTGACCCAGCAGCGCTACTACTGGGATTATATCCCAAAGAAATACTAAAGAGCGGAAAGAGACATATATGTGCCAAAATGTTTGTGGCAGCTCTTTTTGTTGTAGCTAGAAACTGGAAGATGAATGGATGTCCATCAGTTGGAGAATGGTTGGGTAAATTGTGGTATATGAAAGTTATGGAATATTATTGCTCGGTAAGAAATGACCAGCAGGAGGAATACAGAGAGGGTTGGAGAGACTTAAATCAACTGATGCTGAGTGAAATGAGCAGAACCAGAAGATCACTGTATTCTTCAACAACAATACTGTATGAGGATGTATTCTGATGGAAGTGGAAATCTTCAACATAAAGAAGATCCAACTCACTTCCAGTTGATCAATGATGGACAGAGGTAGATACACCCAGAGAAGAAACACTGGGAGGGGAATGTAAATTGTTAGCACTAATATCTGTCTGCCCAGGTTGCATGTACCTTCGGATTCTAATGTTTATTGTGCAACAAGAAAATGATATTCACACACATGTATTGTACTTAGACTATATTGTAACACATGTAAAATGTATGGTATTGCCTGTCGTCGGGGAGAGGGAATAGAGGGAGGGGGGGTAATTTGGAAAAATGAATACAAGGGATAATATTATAAAATATATATATATATATATAAAAAAAAAAAAAGAATGAGTGTTGGATTTTAGCAAATGCTTTTTCTGAATCTATTGAGATGATCATATATTTTTTGTTAATTTGGTTATTGATATAGTCAGTTATGTTATTAGTTATCCTAATATTGAACCAGCTCTGCATTGCTGGTATAAGTTCTACTTGGTCATGGTTTTATCCTGGAGATGATTTTCTGTAATCTTTTTACTATTATTTTATTTAAGATTTTTACATCAATTTTCATTAAAGAGATTGGTCTGTGAAGTTTGAGTTAGCTCCCTGTGGACCTCAGGATCAGCCAGAGTCAGGATAAGCAAAAGTCTTTGGTCTTTAGGGGGAGAAGTAAAGGAGATGGATGAAACTGCCATAAGCTCTCCACCTACTGACCTCCCTTCTTCTTGTTCTCCTCCAAAGTGACTATGGCTTGTCTTACTCCACCCCCTAATCCCTCCTACAATTATTTGTACACACCAAAAGATCAAGCCAGCACAGAATAGTGAGAAGGGCCATTTTCCAAGCATATGCTAATAGAATATTGTCCAATAGGAAATTAGTCTTAAGTAGTCTGATTCCAGCACACATATTCAGAGTTTCAGCCTTTTAAATTGGTCTATAATTTTCTTTCTCTGTTTTCAACCTACCTTGTTTAGGTATTAGTACCATGTCTGTGTCATAAAAGGAATTTGGTAGGATTCCTTCAAACAATATTTCTTTTTTCAAATACTTTATATAACATTGGAGTTAATTGTTCTTTAAATATTTGGTAGAATTCACATATAAATCCATCTGTCTTGGGGATTTTTTCTAAGGGAGTTGATTAATCGCCTGTTCTATTTCTTTTTTCTAAAATGGGACTAACTGAATAATATCATCTTAAAGAATGACGGGGTGAAACAACAAATTATAGAAACAATTAATAATTTCACCCAAGATAATGACAACGATGAGACATCATACCAAAATTAGTGGGATGCAGCTAAAGTGGTAATAAGGGGAAATTTTATATTTTTAGAGGCTTACTTGAACAAAATAGAGAAAGAGAAGATTAATGAATTGGGCCTTCAACTTAAAAAGCTAGAAAAAGACCAAATAAAAAACCCCCAACCAAAAACTAAACTTGAAATACTAAAATTAAAAGGAGAAATCAATAATATTAAAAGTAAAAAAAAAAAAAAAAAAAAAAACAACTATTGAAATAATAAATAAAAAAACCAGGTAGGTTGTAAACTGAGAAAGAAAACTATAGACCAATTTCCTTAATGAATATTGATGCTAAAATCTTATTTAAGATATCAGCAAATAGAATTCAGAAAATCATCCCCAGGATAACACACTATGGTCAAGTAGGATTTATGCCAGGAATGCAGGGCTGGCTTAATATTAGGAAAACTATTAGTATAATTGACCATATTAATAATCAAATTAATAAAAATCATATGATCATCTCAATAGATGCAGAAAAAGCATTTGATAAAATACAACATCCATTCCTACTAAAACCGCTTGACAGTATAGGAATAAATGGACTATTCCTTAAAATAGTCAGGAGTATATATTTAACACCGTCAGTAAGCATAATATGTAATGGAGATAAACTGAAACCTTTCCCAGTAAGATCAGGAGTGAAACAAGGTTGTCCACTATCACCATTACTATTCAATATTGTATTAGAAATGCTAGCCTTGGCAATAAGAGTTAAGAAAGAGATTAAAGGAATAAGAGTAGCTAATGAGGAAATCAAACTATCACTTTGTGCAGATGATATGATGGTATACTTAGAAAACCCCAGAGATTCTAATAAAAAGTTATTAGAAATAATTCACAACTTTAGCAAAGATGCTGGGTACAAAATAAATACACGTACATCCTCAGCATATTTATACATCACCAACAAAATGCAACAGCAAGAGATACAAAGAGAAATTCCATTCCAAACAAATATCAAGAGCATAAACTATTTGGGAATCCATCTACCAAAGAAAAGTCAGGAATTATATGAGCAAAATTAAAAAAAAAAACACATGCCACAAAAATAAAGTCAGATTTAAATAATTGGAAAGACATCCAGTGCCCGTGGATAGGCTCAGCGAATATAATAAAGATGACAATACTCCCCAAACTAATCTATTTATTTAGTGCTATACCAATCAGACTCCCAAGAAGCTTCTTTAGTGACCTAGAAAAAATAACAACAAAATTCATGTGGAAGAATAAAAGGTTGAGAATTTCAAGGGAATTAATGAGAAAAAAGTCAGATGGATGTGGTCTAGGTATACTTGATCTAAAGCTATATTATATAGCAGGAGTCATCAAAACCATTTGATATTGGCTAAGAAATAGACCAGTCATTCAGTGGAACAGATTAAGTACAAAAGACAAAAAAGAGTACAACTATAGCAATCTAGTGTTCAAAAAACTGAACGATACCAACATTTGGGGTAAAAATTTATTATTTGAAAAAAAAAATTGGAAAAACTGGAAATTAGTATGGCAGAAAATAGATATGGATCCACATTTAACACCATATACCACCAGATCAAAATGGGTCCATGATTTAGGCATAAAGAATGAGATCATAAATAGATTAGAGGAATGGAGGATAGTCTACCTCTCAGACCTGTGGAAAAGGAAGGAATTTGTGACTACAGGAGAACTAGAAATCATTATTGATCACAAAATAGAAGATTTTGATTACATCAGATTAAAAAGTTTCTGTACAAACAATACTAATGCAAACAAGATTAGAAGGGAAGCAACAAATTGGGAAAATGTTTTTACAGTTAAAGGTTCTGATAAGAGTCTCATTTCCAAAATATATAGAGAACTGACCCTAATTTATAAGAAACCGAACCATTCTCCAATTGATAAATGGTCAAAGAATATGAACATAAATTCTCAGATGATGAAATTGAAACTATATCCATTCAAATGAAAGAGTGTTCCAAATCACTACTGATCAGAGAAATGCAAATTAATACAACTCTGTGATACCACTATACTCCTGTCAGATTGGCTAAGATGACAGGAACAAATAATGATGAATGTTGGAGGGGATGTGGGAAAACTGGGACAGTAATACATTGTTGGTGGAGTTGTGAAAGAATCCAACCATTCTGGAGAATAATTTGGAACTATGCCCAAAAAGTTATCAAACTGTGCATACCCTTTGATCTAGCATTGCTGCTATTGGGCTTATACCCCAAAGAAATAATAAAGAGGGGGAAGTAACCTGTATGTGCCAAAATGTTTGTGGCAGTTCTTTTCATAGTGGCTAGAAACTGGAAAATGTGTGGATGTCCATCAATTGGAGAATGGTTGGGTAAATTATGGTATATGAAGGTTATGGAATATTACTGCTTTGTAAGAAATGACCAGCAGGATGAATTCAGAAAGGTTTGGAGAGACTTACATAAACTGATGCTGAGTGAAATGAGCTGAACCAGAAGATCACTATACACTTCAACAACAATACTGTATGAGGACATATTCTGATGGAAGTGGTTATCTTCAACATAATGAAGATCCAACTCACTTCCAGTTGATCAATGATGGACAGAAACTACTACACCTAGAGAAGGAACACTGGGAATTGAATATAAATTGTTAGCACTACTGTCTATCTACACAGGTTACTTATACCTTCGGAATCCAATACTTAACATGCAACAAGAAAATTGGATTTACACATATATTGTATTTAGGTCATACTGTAACACATGTAAAATGTATGGGATTGCCTGTCATTTGGGGGAGGGAATAGAGGGAGGGAGCAGAAATTTTGGAAAAATGAATACAAGGGATAATGTTATAAAAAATACTCATGCATATATAGTGTCAAAAATATTTTATAATTATAAAATTAATAAAAAATAAAATTAAAAAAAAGAAATAGATAAATGCCATTTTCCCTTCCACAAATTTTATCTGAATATTGACACTGATGAAATTTAGGGAAGAAAAATAAGAAACATTTTCAACTAATGCTCTTATATATGCTTTTTGGATCTTATAATCTTTTAACTGTCTTTGGAATTATAAAAGAAGTTAAATGCAATTTAATAAGCCTATTTTAAAGAAAAAAACATAGTCTAAATTTTATTAACTATTTAGGAGTAATGGTTTACTATGTTTAGATAATTAACAGTTTTATTTAAATAATAATGACTTTCAGGGGAAACATTAATTGGTTTCATATAAATGAATAAGTGGTTTGGTGAAGAAAGCATTAAATTGATTTTTATGCTGTGTGTATAAACATACATACATATACACATATATGTATATATGTATATATGTATATATACTACATATACAGATACATATACACACATTTTTAGGACATTATTTTATGTTGAATTCATTATGTTATTGGTTTTTATTATATGGTTAATATCAATAATATTTTATAAATAGTTCTTTTTTGAAAATAAAGAAATGGACTTTGAATCAAGAGGGCATGAGTTTTCACATCTTTCAAATTACTGAGTTCGATTTCGAAGATGGCTTCCAAATTAAGTCCCCATGTTGGAAAGGCTTTAGTTGATGCTCAGTGAAAGACTGGAAATCTCTTATAAAGGAAATATTTTTTATTCTTATCAAGTATGACAATTTCTATCGTCAGCTTGAACAGAAATGATTCACATATTAATCACAGAAATTCTTCAAGATAATCTAGTATGCTATACAGGGAAATCTATTTATGTTCATTGGCAGAGTATTCATAGTGATATGTAGCGTGCTCTCTTGGCAGTTACAATTACTAGTCTGTCCTAGACCCACCAGAGTACCTTTGACTACTGTCCTTTGCAGAGTGAACTCTACCCGGCTCGCCTCCTCTGAGGCCTTCAAAGGTCTCTGGCCACAATCTCTTGAATCTATAGCTTAATAACCGGTAGTGCACTCAAGAACAGCCACATGTAATCTTAAAAGCCTTTATTATACCTACTCACATAATGCCCTAACTGATGCCCTGACTTGTTGGTTCCCGAGTGAACACCTGGTCAGAAGACCCACGTGTTCACTATCCATCTTGGCTTGGCCACCCAGGCTGGGAAGCCAGGGTGAAGAACACCAGGTTAAAGAGGGCAATTGCTGCCTGCAGTGGGCTTACATAGGGCCTGTGAAGTCACACACACAGCCAATCAGCGAGAGAGTCACCCATTACGAAGCTATCTCAATATGGCCAGGATCCCGCCCAAGGGCAGTCCTAATATCCACAGAAATTACTTCCGGACCACTCAATCTCCCGATTTGCTGTGGCACCCATTTAAAGGCCCCTTACAGTGATACAATTACAAAGCCTCTAAATATACAATATATAAATAAACTTTATATGACCATTCATTCAGTATCATCCTTTTTATTTATTGGAACAATGCAAACAAGTATTTTTAAAGTTTTCATATATATATATATATATATATATATATATATATATATATATGTATATATATATATATATATATATATATATATATATATATGTAATCAAACTTGACTGTTTTGAACACCAGCTTTATCATTATTTTATACTTCACAAACATACATAAAATAGCCAATAACTCAGAAAAATTTAAAGACAATCTTTGTATGCAGGAAATTTTATTTCTTATACCTATGTGCTTGTCTCTGTGGTTTTAAATACTATGGTAATTGGGAAAAGGGAGATTAAAGCAAAAAATGCACTGAAGTTATAGGTGTTACCCAGAGCTATGATTTAGGGTGGAGTGACAAATCCTGTATCCTAAGGCATTGAAATTTAGAGTAACTCCCTCTACTAGTTAGAGTAAACCCTGCCCCCTCTCAAAAAAAAAAAAAAAAAAAAATTGGACAATCAACACTTTGGTTGCATGTAGTACATGAGAATCCCCTGAATTCTCTTGACACTTTTGTTTGGTTTGGCATCAAACCCAAGAGTTCAGATGTTATCTGAACCTTTTATGAACCAAGATTTCTAACATGCTATTGTCTCCAGAAGCTGCCGATTGCTCTCTGGGAGGAGATCTGCTGTGTCAACTCAAATCTCAGAAAGATTCTTCTTCCTATGGAGAGCCAACTTCCCTTCCTGCAGAGAGCAGCCTCAAGTCTCTTCCAGACAAAACTCTCTTTTCCTCCAGAGCTGCCCTCTTTTATCCTTCCAGAGAATGGGCGTGGGATAATGCAAGGGCTTCTGGGAAGAATTACTTCAACCAAGGAACTTGCTCCTCCTTAGGATGCAAGCTCTTCCCCAGGAATTCACAAGCAAAACTCTGAGTAAAGGCCAGAACTCTAGTTCTGTTAATTGTTAAGTACTGACTTAGCACTTAGTAAGAACCTAATATCTCCCCCTTTCTTTTGATTTAGAACATAGGGTGGTTATGACATTGAAACATAAGTCCATCAATATGGGAGACATTACACATAATTACATAGATTACATAAATACATAGTAACATAGTAACATAATACATGCTAGAAGTATGCAACAAATAACATGATCAAATAATCATAAATTGAGAATTTATAAATGTTCATAAGTCCATTGTCCATTAGTCTCATCTTGTGTTAGGAAATCCAATGATTCCTGCTGGTTTTAAAGTTCTTTAACAGTCTTATTAGCCATGCTCTTTCAGTGTCAGATGTTTCTTAGATTTTCTCCTCTGTTTTGAGGTCTTTCTCTTTTTCTGTCTCTCTCTGATGGACAAGGTGAATACGACTCATTGGCACCCATCTGATTCCTTCTCCATCTGAAGAAATACAAGCAAACCCTCTCCCCCAAGCAGTTAACCTTCCATTCACCACTTTCTGGGTCTCTCCACATCACCTGGCGATTATCTAAGGACAGAGGAGCTGCTCACACTGGACACTTCCCTTCTGGTGAGTTATAAAACCTGTCTGCCTGAGCCAGTGCATCTTTGTCAAAAATTAGAAAATTAATGGTATAGACAACTAAATTTAGAAGTTCTCTAGGATTACCTGTGGCTTCCCCTTTCTTTTGTTTTTGAAGGAGTGTCTTAATGTCTCTATTTCTTCTCTCTACTATTGCCTGACCTTGCGGATTAAAAAGTACTCCAGTAGTGTGTAAAATCTTATACTGCAAACAAAAATGTGCAAAATGTTTAGAACTATATGCAGGTCCATTATCTGTTTTTATTTCTTGTGGCACACCCATAATTGCAAATGCTTGGATAAGGAATTCAGTGACCACTGGGGCTGTCTCTTTTGCTGTTGGCACTGCAAAAGTGAATCCTGAAAAGGTATCTACTACCACATGGATGAAAGACAGATGACCAAAAGATTTATAATGAGTCACATCCATTTGCCAGATTTCATTGGGTCTCAAACCACGAGGATTCTTCCCTGGAGGGAGTATAGGAGCATGGAACGGAAGACAAGCTGTACAGCTTTTTACTATGCTCCTAGCTTCCTCTCTTGTGATTCCAAATTGTAAACCTAAAGCTCGAGCAGCCTAATGATATTTAGAATGAGATTTTTGTGCTTCCTGAAATAAAGGACTACTGGCTAACATAGTTAGAAGGCTATCTGCCTTTGAATTTCCATCAAATATGAAAAATTTTGGTTGTGGTTCACAAAGATCCTATTCACTTATGGATTTGGTCTGTACCCTATAAGATTTCTTAAAGTTGTGGCTTTGCCTTAAACCTGAGATGCAAAGGAAATGTCAAGAAGCTTGACAGATGCATACAAAGTTGGTGGCTCTGGAAACAGCAAAACTAACACATGAGCAAAGTGTTTTTAAATTACAGGAAGTATAAATAACTGTATACATGTAACACAGTAGAAAAAAATCCATTTATTAAAATATACATGGCATTTTAAAATAACATTTAAATATAAAATGTCTTGATCTTCAAGTAAAAATGCACATTAAAGGTTTTATTTTTAATTAAATTGGTTATCCATAAATAAAATTTTATACTACATTAGCTCAAGATATTTGAGCATAATAGTAGCATAATTCCATAGGGAATTATTTATTTTTTGGTAACTTTGAGTCCTATTAAGAAATATATAATAGTGAAAAAAATCTCAAGAGATTAAGTGTTAAAATATGATTTTTCCAAATAGTAAAGACTTGTCCTCATGAGGTTTTATGATGAGGACTCTCTCCCATGTGTCTTAGAACTTTTAGTTTTGAACTTTGTTCAATATGTCCCTATAATATAATTTGTTGGAAAACTTAGGTGAATTGATTACCAGTTGTATTAGGGACATATATGTGTGTGTGTGAAT
This sequence comes from Sminthopsis crassicaudata, assembly GCF_048593235.1. Lineage (NCBI taxonomy): Eukaryota > Metazoa > Chordata > Mammalia > Dasyuromorphia > Dasyuridae > Sminthopsis > Sminthopsis crassicaudata. The sequence continues at coordinate 260,018,491 of NC_133621.1, forward strand.
GAATATACTTATATATATATATGTATATGTGTATATATATATATATATATATATATATATATATATATATGAACACACATATGCATCTACACATATGTATACACACAGGCATTTTACATATATATGTATATATATGTATGAATATGCATGCTATACATATGTACATCTATACATTCATCCTCTTCTTTGCTCTTTAGTACTAGAATGTTTTTTCCTTCCTTGCTTCCCTTCCTCCCTTCTTTGAAAAAAAATTATTTTCTTCCTGTCTCTCTTTTATCCCTCTTTCCAATCTCTCTTTCCTTCTTTCTGGATTGTAGAGGGCCTCAGATAATGGGGGAACTCTGGGTAAGGTATAAGACCCTTCAGCCCAGAGGGAACATGCTGACAATGTCTAGTTTGGCTCCCCATATCTTTTTGGTGCTCTCACCTTTCCTGTGAAGTCAAAAAGAGCATGACTACCTGTGTTCTACTTGAAGCAAGGGATACTTATAGTATGAGACATTTACACATCTATAGCAGAGTGCTTATAGTTAACACATCCACAGTGTGCTATGGTGATATAATGCTACTATAATTAGCACTTGATGTGGTGATGTGGTGATGCAATGGTTCTACAGTTGGCACATGCTCAGTGTGCTATAGTAATGTAATGGTATTAAGGTATTTAGGGGCTTAGAGGACTTGAAACAAACAGACTTCATCTTTGACCAGCCTTGTGGATCTCTTGCTTTCTTCACTCCTCCACTTAGACCAAGAACTCGGGCTGGTCCTAAGATCCTCCAGAGAGCTAGTCTGGACAGTATATTTTGGCACCCCAGCTCGGGGGCTCTAGCAAACATAGTGCATTTTAGCACCCTAACTTGGTGGACTCTCGAAAGCACATTACACTGGACTAGACCTATAATCATTGGAAATGAGAACTCTCATTGAGGAAATTCCCTCTATTTATGCACATCTGTATAACTTCTTCCACTTACAGTCTTGGGGATTTTCCTGAAAGTAATGGGAGTTTAAGTGACATGTCCAGGATAACACAATCAGTAAGTCTCATAGTTGGGACTTTAAAAGCACTAAATAATAACAAAACTAGAGGCAGAAATTTTAGAAGCCTGAGACAAAAAAAAAAAAAAAAAGTGTCAAATAATATAAGAATCAATTAATACTCAATTGAGTAGGAGAGGGATTAGTTACTATAGAAACTATGTACCCTTTAAATCTCAATTCTTGGGGGCGGAGCCAAGATGGCGGAGAGGAAACACACGACTCAGTGAATGTCTTCACTCCCTCACAACCAATTAGATAAATTAAGTCTCAAAATTAGCTCAGGACTGATAGATACCACAAGGACTGGAAGCACGACTTACCAGCTGAAGAGAATCTGGAGTTTCAACAGGAAAGGTCAGTTCTCAGGGGAGGAATAAGAAAGACCAGCACAGACGGTGGGGTAGGGGCACACTGCGCCCATTGCGCTGGGAAGGGCTCTGGGATCAGAGAAGCCACTGAGGTAAAGGAATCTGGCACAGGCTGTTAGCTCTTCTCTGCTAATTATTTAGCAGTTCAGAAGAGAAAGCCAAAATATTTTAAAACTCAGATTAGATTTTCCCCGATCCTGGGGGTGACTCAGGCACCAGGGGGTGTGGCCTCAGCTACCTCCTGAGAATAGTTAAGAGACTGACAAGTGGGTGGATACGGCCCAAGGCAACACACACTGCCTAGCTTAGCTGGAGGGAGTGGAACTCAGCTCCAGGAAGTCCCAGAGAAGCGGAACCTTTGAACTAGGGACCGCGGTTTCTGGCAGACACTTCCAGTTTGAGCGCAGGGGCTTCTCACGTCACCTGCTGCAGACATCCACTCCCCACCCGGACACATAGGCTGAGCTTCTTGCTGTCTTCACTATTCTACGCCCTTAAAGCACAGCAGTGCTAATCACCTCTGAGGCACTTCCAGGGAGGGGGTGGGGAACTCTCTCCCAGAGCTCTCTCTTAGCTCAGGCTCAGGAGCCACTGCATCCATCCGGTCTGGGAGGAAGCTGGTAAAGAAGTAAATAATTTCCTACCCCAGAGACAGACCCCAAAAGATTTTTTTTAAGTATGAGCAAAAAAGCTAGAAAAACCATAGATTCCTTCTATACAGAGAAAGAGCGGGTGTCCAACCCCGAGGAAGTTGACAGCAGAGAATCAGATAACAACCTAAAGGGGAACGATTCCTGCCCCCCATCACATAACTCTCTCCTAGAAGAAGCTCTTAAGAAATTGAGGGAGATCGAAGAAAAATGGGGAAAAGAAAGGGAAGTTATGATAGAAAATAACAATGTCCTGAAATTGGAGTTGGAAAAAATAAAGAATTCACAGGAGATGCAGGGAAACAAAATTAGTGAATTAGAAAAGGTTAAAAAAACACAGGAAAGTAGGATTTCTGAATTGGAAAAGATAAAAAAGTCTCAAGAAAATAGAATTTCTGAATTGGAAAAAGAAAATAATTCTCAAAAAAAAAAAATTAGGGAAATGGAAAAAAACTCAATAGAGCAAAATAATTCATTTAAAAACGAAATTGGGCATTTACAAAAAGAACTAAAAACTGTGAAAGAAGAAAATAACTCCTTAAAAGTCAGGATGGAACAAATAGAAATGAATGATTCACAGAGAACCCAAGAATCAGTCAAACAAAACAAAAAAAATGAGAAGCTGGAGAACAACGTCAAATACTTACTGGGAAAATCTATAGACCTGGAAAATAGATCTAGGAGAGATAATCTGCGGATTATTGGACTTCCAGAAAACTATGACCAAAAAAAGAGCCTAGATTCTATTTTACAGGAAATTATCAAAGAGAACTGTCCAGAGATAATAGAAACAGAAGGGAAAGTAGATGTGGAAAGAATTCATCGAACTCCTTCTGAAATAGACCCTAAAAAAAGAACACCACGGAATATTGTGGCTAAGCTGCAGAATTACCACACAAAGGAGAAAATCCTGCAAGCAGCTAGAAAAAAACAATTTAAATACCAAGGTGCCACAATAAGGGTCACCCAAGATCTGGCTGCCTCCACATTAAAAGATAGAAGGGCCTGGAACCTGATATTCCGAAAGGCAAAAGATCAAGGACTGCAACCAAGAATGAACTACCCAGCTAAGTTTAGCATCTTTTTCCATGGAAGAAGATGGTCATTCAATGAAACAGAGGAATTCTATATGTTTCTAAGAAAAAAACCAGACTTAAACAAAAAATTTGGTCTACATCCACAAGACTGAAGAGAAACAGAAAAAGGTACACAGAACCCTTGAGAACTGTAACTTTGTTGTGGGTATATAAAAAATACTCAAGGATAATTTGATTTTACTGATATAAAAGAAAAAAAGGGGGGTGTGGTAAAGGGAAGGAGGTCGGTTCAGAAAAAGGGGAAGGAGTGATAAAAAGAGGGAAACTACATCCCAGGAAGAGACATAGAAAATACACCATATCTGAGGGAACTTAGTGAGGGGGAGAATCATTGTGTGAATCTTACTCTCATCAGAAGAGGCTCAAAGAGTAAATAATTAACATATTTGTTTTTCAGAGAATTTTCTCTCACCTCATTAAAAGGGGGGAGAGGAAAAGGGGAAAGGAAAAGGAGAATAAGTGAAGGGACTTGGAGGGAGGGGGGAGGGATCCTAAAAAAAAAAAAAAAAAAAAAAAAAAAAGAGGGAGGGTTGCGCGTCACAAGGGGGGTCTGCAAATTAAATATCGGGGAGGGGGATCAGGGGGGTCAAGGGAAAAAAGTATAATCTGGGGATAATACGATGGCAGGAAATACAGAATTAGTAATTTTAACTGTAAATGTAAATGGGATGAACGATCCCATCAAACGGAGACGGATAGCAGATTGGATCAAAAAGCAGAACCCTACAATATGTTGTCTACAGGAAACACACTTAAAGCAGGGAGATACATACAGAGTAAAGGTAAAAGGTTGGAACAGAGCTTATTATGCTTCAGGTAAAGCCAAAAAAGCAGGGGTAGCTATCCTTATCTCAGATCAAGCAAAAGCAGAAGTAGATCTCGTTAAAAAAGATAAGGAAGGAAACTATATCCTGCTGAAAGGTAGCATAAATAATGAAGCCATATCAATACTAAACATATATGCACCAAGTGGTATAGCATCTAACTTTCTAAAGGAAAAGTTAAGAGAACTGCAAGAAGAAATAGACAGTAAAACTATAATAGTGGGAGATCTCAACCTTGCACTCTCAGATTTAGACAAATCAAACCACAAAACAAACAAGAAAGAAATTAAAAAAGTAAATAGAACATTAGAAAAACTAGTTATGATAGACCTTTGGAGAAAACTGAATGGCAATAGGAAGGAATATACTTTCTTCTCAGCAGTTCATGGATCCTATACAAAAATTGACCATATATTAGGACATAAAGATCTCAAAATTAAATGTAGGAAGGCAGAAATAATAAATGCCTTCTTCTCAGATCACAATGCAATAAAAGCTACATTCAGTAAAAAGTTAGGGGTAAATAGACCAAAAAGTAATTGGAAACTGAATAATCTCATCTTAAAGAATGACTGGGTGAAAGAGCAAATTATAGAAACAATTAACAATTTCACCCAAGATAATGATAATGATGAGACATCATATCAAAATCTTTGGGATGCAGCTAAAGCTGTAATAAGGGGAAATTTTATATCTTTAGAGGCTTATTTGAAGAAAATTGAGAAAGAGAAGATTAACGAATTGGGCTTACAACTTAAAAGGCTAGAAAAAGACCAAATTATAAACCCCCAACCAAAAATTAAACTCGAAATACAAAAATTAAAAGGAGAAATCAATAAAATCGAAAGTAAAAAAACTATTGAATTAATAAATAAAACCAAGAGTTGGTTTTATGAAAAAGCCAATAAAATAGATAAACCTTTGGTAAATTTGATCAAAAAAAAGAAAGAGGAAAATCAAATTGATAGTCTTACAAATGAAAAGGGGGATCTTTCCACCAATGAAGAGGAAATTAGAGAAATAATAAGGAGTTACTTTGCCCAACTTTATGCCAATAAATTTGATAACTTAAGTGAAATGGATGACTTTCTCCAAAAATATAGGCTCCCTAGATTAACAGAGGAGGAGATAAATTGCTTAAATAGTCCCATTTCAGAAAAAGAAATAGAACAAGCTATTAATCAACTCCCCAGGAAAAAATCCCCAGGGCCAGATGGATTCACATGTGAATTCTACCAAACATTTAAAGAACAATTAGCCCCAATGTTATATAAATTATTTGAAAAAATAGGGGATGAAGGAGTCCTACCAAACTCCTTTTATGACACAGACATGGTACTGATACCTAAACCTGGTAGATCGAAAACTGAGAAAGAAAATTATAGACCAATCTCCTTAATGAATATTGATGCTAAAATCTTAAATAAGATATTAGCAAAAAGACTTCAGAAAATCATCTCCAAGATAATACACTATGATCAAGTAGGATTTATTCCAGGAATGCAGGGCTGGTTTAATATTAGGAAAACTATTAATATAATTGACCATATTAATAATCAAATTAATAAGAACCATATGATCATCTCAATAGATGCAGAAAAAGCATTTGACAAAATCCAACATCCATTCCTACTAAAAACTCTTGAGAGTATAGGAATAAATGGATTATTCCTTAGAATAATCAGGAGTATATATTTAAGACCGTCAGTAAGCATAATATGCAATAGAAATAAACTGCAACCTTTCCCAGTAAGATCAGGAGTGAAACAAGGTTGCCCACTATCACCATTACTATTCAATATAGTACTAGAAACGCTAGCCTCGGCAATAAGAGCCGAGAAAGAGATTCAAGGAATTAGAGTAGGAAATGAGGAAATCAAACTATCACTTTTTGCAGATGACATGATGGTATACTTAGAGAACCCCAAAGACTCTGCTAAAAAGCTACTAGAAATAATTCAAAATTTCAGCAAAGTGGCAGGATACAAAATAAATCCACATAAATCCTCGGCATTTTTATATATCACTAACAAAATGCAACAGCAAGAGATACAAAGAGAAATTCCATTCCAAACAAATGTTGAGAGTATAAAATATTTGGGAATCCATCTACCAAAGAAAAGTCAGGAATTATATGAGAAAAATTACAAAACACTTGCCACAAAAATAAAATCAGATTTAAATAATTGGAAAGACATTCAGTGCTCTTGGATAGGCCGAGCGAATATAATAAAGATGACAATACTCCCCAAACTAATCTATTTATTTAGTGCTATACCAATCAGACTCCCAAGAAACTATTTTAATGACCTAGAAAAAATAACAACAAAATTCATATGGAAGAATAAAAGGTCAAGAATTGCAAGGGAACTAATGAAAAAAAACTCAGAGGAAGGTGGTCTAAGTGTACCTGATCTAAAGCTATATTATATAGCAGCAGTCACCAAAACCATTTGGTATTGGCTACGAAATAGACCGGTAGATCAGTGGAACAGATTAGATACAAAGGACAAAAAAGGGTACATCTATAGCAATCTAATTTTTGACAAACCCAAAGATTTCAACATTAGGGATAAAAATTCATTATTCGGAAAAAAACTGTTGGGAAAACTGGAAATTAGTATGGCAGAAATTAGATATGGATCCACACTTAACACCATATACCAAGATAAGATCAAAATGGGTCCATGATTTAGGCATAAAGAGGGAGATAATAAATAGATTAGAGGAACAGAGGATAATCTACCTCTCAGACTTGTGGAGGAGGAAGGAATTTATGACCAGAGGAGAACTAGAGATCATTATTGATCATAAAATTGAAGATTTTGATTACATCAAACTAAAAAGTTTCTGTACAAATAATACTAATGCAAACAAGATTAGAAGGGAAGTAACAAATTGGGAAAATATTTTTAAAAACAAAGGTTCTGACAAAGGTCTCATTTCCAAAATATATAGAGAACTGACCCAAATTTATAAGAAACCGAACCATTCTCCAATTGATAAATGGTCAAAGGATATGAACAGACAATTCTCAGAGGAAGAAATTGAAACTATATCCACTCACATGAAAGAGTGTTCCAAATCACTACTGATCAGAGAAATGCAAATTAAGACCACTCTGAGATACCACTACACACCTGTCAGATTGGCTAAGATGACAGGAACAAATAATGACAAATGTTGGAGGGGATGTGGGGAAACTGGGACACTAATACATTGCTGGTGGAGTTGTGAAAGAATCCAGCCATTCTGGAGAGCAATCTGGAATTATGCCCAAAAAGTTATCAAACTGTGCATACCCTTTGACCCAGCAGCGCTACTACTGGGATTATATCCCAAAGAAATACTAAAGAGCGGAAAGAGACATATATGTGCCAAAATGTTTGTGGCAGCTCTTTTTGTTGTAGCTAGAAACTGGAGGATGAATGGATGTCCATCAGTTGGAGAATGGTTGGGTAAATTGTGGTATATGAAGGTTATGGAATATTATTGCTCGGTAAGAAATGACCAGCAGGAGGAATACAGAGAGGCCTGGAGAGACTTAAATCAACTGATGCTGAGTGAAATGAGCAGAACCAGAAGATCACTGTACACTTCAACAACAATACTGTATGAGGATGTATTCTGATGGAAGTGGAAATCTTCAACATAAAGAAGATCCAACTCACTTCCAGTTGATCAATGATGGACAGAGGTAGCTGCACCCAGAGAAGAAACACTGGGAGGGGAATGAAAATTGTTAGCACTAATATCTGTCTGCCCAGGTTGCATGTACCTTCGGATTCTAATGTTTATTGTGCAAAAAGAAAGTGATATTCGCACACATGTATTGTACCTAGACTATATTGTAACACATGTAAAATGTATGGTATTGCCTGTCATCGGGGGGAGGGAATAGAGGGAGGGGGGGTAAACTGGAAAAATGAATACAAGGGATAATATTATAAATATATATATATATATATATATATATATATATATATATATATATATATATATATATATATATATATATATATATAATAATAAAAAAAAAAATCTCAATTCTTTGGAGAAAAGCACTCCAGCCCAGGCAGATATCAGGCACTAGACAATATTTATGACTTTGGCACATATTTAGTTTTAATTATCTTTGTTAAGCAATGAAAACCTTTCCCCCCCCCCCCAAACAGGGAACATGCACGCCCTTATTAACCCATTTCTGCCTTAAGAGAAAAAAAAAAAAAAAAAAAAAAAAAAAAAGAAAAAAAAGAAAAAGATTGGCTTCACTTATCTCTTAGGAAAGATAATTTACATGTCAATCAGAACTGTAGTCAAAAGCAACCTTTATATGGTGTCCCAAATGGCTTGAGGAGACTGCTAGGATCCAGAATACCTGCAAAATAGAAGAATAAGAACAAAAAAGTAAGGAAAGAGAAGGGAAAGGGAAGGAATAGGGAAAAGGGGAAAAAAAAGGGAAAGGAAAAAAGGGAAAGGGAAAAGGGGAAAGGGAAAAGGGAAAAGGAAAGGGAAAAAAAGGAAAAGGAAGGAAAGGAAAGAAAAGGAAAGGAGAGGAGAGGAGAAGAGAGGAGGAGAGGAAAGGAGAGAAGAGAGGAGAAGAGAGAGAAGAGGAGAGGGGAGAGGAGGGGAAAGAGGAAAGGGGAAAGAGGAGGGGAAAGAGGAAAAAAGAAAAAAAAAGGAAAGCAAAAGAGTAAATCATAATCATTTGATGATTATA